>NW_005871566.1:55072-57337 GCF_000147115.1 Myotis lucifugus | reverse complement strand
CCCAGTCCTGCTCACTCAGCTCTGGGTTAACCAACGCCCAGTCCTGCTCACTCAGCTTCAGGTTAACCAACGCCCAGTCCTGCTCACTCAGCTCCGGGTTAACCAACGCCCAGTCCTGCTCACTCAGCTTCAGGTTAACCAACGCCCAGTCCTGCTCACTCAGCTCCGGGTTAACCAACGCCCAGTCCTGCTCACTCAGCTCCGGGTTAACCAACGCCCAGTCCTGCTCACTCAGCTCTGGGTTAACCAACGCCCAGTCCTGCTCACTCAGCTCCGGGTTAACCAACGCCCAGTCCTGCTCACTCAGCTTCAGGTTAACCAACGCCCAGTCCTGCTCACTCAGCTCCGGGTTAACCAACGCCCAGTCCTGCTCACTCAGCTCCAGGTTAACCAACGCCCAGTCCTGCTCACTCAGCTCCGGGTTAACCAACGCCCAGTCCGCGTGGAACACCCCCGCCCCCCCCGCCGCCCCCAGCAGCCCCTGCCCGCCCGGGCTCCCCAGTGGCCGTCCGGGTCCGCTGCTCCCTGGCCTGCTGTGCCTGTGGTCAGGTGAGTTCATTCAGCCTCTGCACGTCCATTCAGGGGGAACTGAGTGGAAGGCCCTGGAGCCAGTCAAGGCAAGAAGCTAAAATACTCTGTCGGCTTGTGTGGGAGGAAAACGTGTGGAAGCAGGAAACCCTACTACTGGGAAGGTGCTGCCTTAGGTGTCTTCCGTGTGTCCTTAAAGTCTCCCTCGTCTCCAAGAGCCGCCTCTAGAAGCCGTAGATGATGCCCCGAGTGTCTCACACGAGGACAACCCCCCCCCCCCCCCCCCCCCCCGCCATGAGACATGCTGGATTCCAGCTCAGAGGGTGTGAGTCAGGTGTTCAGAGCATGAACACATCATGTTTGTGATTTCTCCTTTCATCTGCTTCTGGGCTCACCAGGAGGTCTGCCCGCCTCCTGAGGGGACTGTGACCCCTGCAGGTGACAGGCCGCTCCGCAGCAGGGGTGAGTGCACACCAACTGCCTCGTGGTTGTTTCCCTCGTGTCAACTTCGGAGCGGTTACAAGCATCACAGTTTGTAACAGTGAGCGGCTGCCTCTGGGTGGGAGTGAGATTATGGTTTGGTTTTCACCATGTATATCTGTCCCTTATTCTGATTTTAAAACACAAAACAACAGGGAAGCTCCCACTGCCTGTGCCCCGGCACTGAGACCATCTGGTTGGCGGTGCACAGCACTCATGGAGCGCCCGCGGGTACCTGGCCCCGCCTCCCCCCTCGCTGCCCATGGCCCGGCCTCCGTCCCTCCTCGGTCACTGCATCCCCACCTCCGAGCTTTTGCTCAGGTGGCCCCCCTCCAGGCCTTCCCCGCCCTCCCCTCCTGCCTGGGCAAGGTCTCCTGGGCAGAGGGCCAGCCCCACGGGCTCCCCTCTCTGCCCCTCACCTCGGGAAGCCTGACAGCCCCCTCGCGGGCCAAGAGGCTCCTCCACGGGGTCTCCCACGGTGCCTGCCCCACCTCAGCAAGTCTGGGGGCAATGGTGGGGTGGGGTCCAGTCCAGTGCTGAGGCACAAGGCAGAGGCCCAACAACGCGGGTAAACAAGAGAATCCTGGACAATAAGATACCGAGGCACAGAGAGACACAGACTCCTATCCATCCGGATTTTAAAGAAATAGCATCATCTACCCACCAACGCCTGCGGGACATGGACCCCCACCAGCCCAGTAAGGGGAGGTAGCGCCTGTGCCCAGGGCCTGTTGGAAGGGCTCCCTGTGTCCCTGACCACATGCTCCAAACCTGTGCACGTCACCTGCCCTTTTTTACCTTGGCCTCCTCCCTGGGCCCCTGTCTTGGAGGCAGTGCCCATGTCCACTTGGTTCCTCCTCCTTCCCCAGGATCTGATACTGACAGTGGCACACAGAGGCTGCTCAGAAGTGTCTGTCCTTGAGCGGAAATGTCGTGGCGGAAGTCGTCCCTGAGGAGGGGACAGCCTAGCTGTCCACGTCACCCAAGGGCTCTCAGAGTTACCCTCTCCCGCTCTTCCTCAGCTTGCCAGCGCCGGCCACGCTGCCCCGGGCCCAGACTGGACAGCGGGTGTGTGGGGCACAGGACAATGCCCCGTGTGGCCTCCGATCACACTGCTTGGGAGATGGCTGCGACCCAACAAGGAATGTGTCTCGCTCGTTTGCTCAGTCCTTCTTTGTTCCTTCGATCTGTCTAGTCACACAGTTAACCTGCACTCCTGCAGCAGCTGCTGGCTTCCAGCTCAATCTCCATTCTCCA
>NW_005871566.1:33890-54260 GCF_000147115.1 Myotis lucifugus | reverse complement strand
GAGCCTGGATCCTCAGAGACTGTGGAACCACCAGGCCAGGCCTGACTGTCTACAACTATTTCATGAAGCAGGGTGGTTCCAGGTCTGGCATCCAGAGCCAGATGGCCAGCTGGGTCCAATCTCAGTCCATCACCTACCAGCGGTGTGACTTTGTACATCTTAGCTACCCTCTCTGAGTATTTACATCTCAGACTTGAGTGAATGCAGGCACAGCAGAGTCCCTGGCATGGAACATGAGTTAGTAAATGTTAGCTGTCATTGCACTAGCATTGCTACGACTGCCGCTCACACAGCATGAGCCCTGTCCGGGTAAGGCAGGCCGATACAGTCAGTCCCTGCAAACAGACAAGCTCAGGCAGGCCAGGTGACTCCTCAGGGCTCACTCAGTCCTCACTTCCAGCCAGACGACCTCAAACCCAGCAGGCCACCTGCTCCCCCGGGTCAGGAGTCATGTTTATGGACAATGACGGGAGATGGATGTGGTCTTGCATTTTCTTACAAAACATACTGTACCTTCCTGGACAGATTCCCAAGCAACTGAGGAAAACAGACAGCAGCTGACCCGGGGAGGACTCGAAGGACTCGGCGTGTTCCACATCAGCACCAAACAAGGGAGCCGAGCCCGCCCCGCAGGGGCCACAGCCCCACCCGCGCTCTCCCTCCCGGGCACCCTCAGTGCTGCGCCAGCGCCAAGGCTTGTGCGGATGTGCTCCAAGGCTTAGGTTTTGTCAAACCCTTCCCATTCAGGAGCTGTTTCCTGTTGCTTAGCTACTACACCTAAAGGCAGAAGGTGCCCTGGCCAGTTTCTCAGTGGTTAGAGTATCAGCCCATGGACTGAAGGGTCCCGAGTTTGATTCCGGTCAAGGGCACATACCACGGTTGCAGGCTCGATCTCTGGCCCTGGTCAGGGCATATGCAGGGAGGAAACCAATCAATGTGTCTCACACATCAATGTTTCTCTCTCTCTGTCTCTCCCTTTCCCTTCCACTTTCTCTAAAGAACAATGCAAAAAAATCCTCAGGTCAGGACTAACAAAAATAAATAAATAAAAGTAGAAGGTGTACAAGCCACAGTTCATATCGAGGACTGCACTGGCCTCACCTGTCTTCCTCCGGGACAGGGGTCATGTCACTGTCCCCACAACCTCCCAGGGCCCGCGCACAGCCCCATCCCACCCTCCCCACAACCTCCCATGGGCCCGCCCCTGTCCCACCCTCCCTACCACATTGCACGGGGCCCTCGGGTTCCTTTGCATTTTGTAATAAATCCTTGAAAGTGCCTTAACAATCAGGCCTTCTTGACCTTGAAGGCTGTGCAGTATTCGAGGGCAGGCTCCTAGCCATAGCAGCAGCGGGCAGGTGGTGTCGAGTCAGGGCCAGGGAGGGTTTATCTGGACAGAACAGGCCTGACCCTCGTGTGCCCCGAGGTTTTATATTGGGGAGACTGAATCGCTAGCCACTCACTGGACGCCTTGAGGGCTTGGGGAGCAAGTGGGGTAAATGTGCTTCATCACAAAAGGAGGCAAAGCAGAGAAATTGCTAAACACAAATTGTCTTTGTTCCTGAAGCTCAAAATCCAAAGAGCGGGACCCTGCCCAGGCCAGCCAAGGGGTGGCCCTACCTCACCAGCCACCAGGTCACTGCTGGGGGCTGAGGTCCCAGGGGGACCTGCAGGTCTGTGAGAGCCTGGTCCTGCCCCACCCTCTGTTGCCCACCTCTTTCAAGTCTCCCTTTCTGTCCAGGCGGGAGTCCGCAGGAGCCCCCGGCCCGGCCGTCGATGTGGCCTTCACTCCCCTGGACCACGGAGAGAGGAAGCCCCAGATGTCCAGGGGGCTGAGAACCCATGTTTCCTAAGTGCTTCCCACCAACCTATCAAGGACTAGACATTATTGATCGTGATGAAGATGACGATGAGGGGACGAGGAAGGCAAAGATGGTGAAGATGTCGATGACAATGTTGACAGTAAAGACAAAGGAGATAATGAGGAAGATGAAGGTGATGAAGATGTTGACAAAAAATGTGGTGAAGATGGTGATGAAGATAAAGAGGGTGATGATAATGAAGAGCTTGAGGAAAAAGGTGGAGATGGTGACGAAAACAAAGCTGATGAAGATGACAACGGTGACCCTAACACTTGGTGATGTTTGGGACGGGCCTCAGGTGTAGTGCCCCCTCCACCTGGGGCAGTAACTGGGAAAATGTCCACAGGACCTGGCGCAGCTCCAGGGGTGGGAAACAGGTAAGTGGTGACGGCTTCTCTGTGGGTAAGGAAAATGTTCTAAAATCGTGGCGATGGATACACAACTCTTGTGAATTGGATCGTGTGGGGAAATCTCACATGCTAACAAGGACACCATAAAATAGATGTATCTTTATAATAAGATCTAGCCCTGGACAGTGTGCTCAGTGGTTAGATCATGGGCCCACCCATTAAAGGGTTGCAGGTTCAATTCCTAGTCAAGGAGCATGCACCTGGGTTGCAGGTTTGATACCCGGCCCCGGTTGGAGCACATGCGGGAGGCAACCAATTGATGTGTCTCTCTCATATCGATGTTTCTCTCTTTCCCCCTCCCTCCCTTCCACACTCTCTAAAAAATCAATGGGAAAAAATCCTTGGGTGAGGATGAACACTACATATATAATAAAATCTAGAAATGGACTTGAAATCATGTATACCCCATAAAGATAAAGCTAAGAGTTGAGAAAACTGAGGCCAAACACAGGCACATACCCAAAATGATACCACACAGTTCCCATAGGTGCTGTGAGCTGCCTGGTGGCCAAAGCAAAAAAGGAAACACGATTACAGAGTTTGCTTTGCTAAGATACCCACAGGCGGCTACGATGGATGCAGGCGCAGCTTATTTTGAGCCTAGCGCCTCGCAGTCCAAGGTCCTGAGGAGGACATAGCAGGGGCACGCGGGAGAGAAAATTGCTGAAGTGTCGGCCCCTACTCCGGAGATGTGGAGTGGGGTCTAGGAGCCTGTGTTCGCACAGAGCTCCCTGGTGATCTGGATGCACAGTCAGAAGTGGAAACTGCTGTGGGTCAGATGACCTGTTACCCCCACGTTTCTGCTGTGTGAGCAGACACGAATGGCCGCACTGCTCTGAGCCAGTCTCCTCGTCTGAGAAACAGGCCCATTAGCGTATTCCAGGAGACACATGTACATGCACATGTACACACGCGGGCGCCCAGCAGGAAGCTGTTTCACAGAAGGCATGCCCGCTGCCCCCTGCACCTCTCCTCAACTACTAACAACCGCTCTCTGTCCCCATCTTGGGTGACACCTGAGGGACTGGATTTGAGTCCCTGGGGACGAGCTGAGCTCCCAGCCAGTGCAGGTTGGGAGGAGGGAAATGAGCAACTAGTTCTCAAGGGCCCATTAGCCGGCACCCCCCACAACGGCCGTGGCCCTCTACACTTCCCAAGGTGTGGCTTCCTTTCTGGCAATTAAAAGTCTCTCTCCCTCTTTTTGATAAATGCAGAAAAAAAAGTTTTCTGTATTTTCAAAACTCTGTGTCCACAGAACCAAGACGCCGGCTCCGTGCCCAGCTTTTCTCAAAGGTTCAGTAGAATGAAGGGACCAAGTCAAAGGCTCTGGGGTCCAGCCACCATGATCAAGCTGTCCCTTCTCCCCACCCTTCCAAGTGGCAGCTCCTTCTGGAGACCCTGCTGGTGCAGGCAGGCCTGGTGGGCACACAGTACTCTCCCTGCCCACACTACTCTCCCCCGCCCACACTACTCTTCCCACCCACACTACTCCCCCCACCCACACTACTCCCCCCACCCACAGCACTCTCCCCGCCCACAGTTCTCTCCAGGGGACCTGCACTTGCATGAGGCCCAGTGTGGGCAGCCTGTTCAGCTGCAGAACAGAATGTTCAAAGGCATGGGCTCCCAGGTCACTTAGCACCTGTGTTCACATGCTAAGTGCCTCTCCTGAAGGACAGGCTGAGGGTGAATTGGCTCCGCACAAGGCCATAGGGCCCCAGAGAGGAGGACCACCCCGGGGAGGGGTAACAGAAGGTTCCAGCAGCGCTCAGGCAGGAATAGCCACCATCTTATCATCAACAACAGGAGAACACCGCGACCTGGCCGGCCTGCCGCCCCCCTGCCCCAGGAGCTGCTCGGTCAGGGAGCTCCTTTCATCCTCCTGAGGCCTACGGCACGCATTCCCCCTCCCTCCCCCCACACACATACACACAGGTGACAACCAGCCCAGGAGTGGCCGGGCCAGGACCATGCAGCAGCAGCGCCCCGGAGCACCTCCTGCCAGGAACACGCCTTGATGTGTCTTTACAGGGACTGCCTGGAACCTTCCAAAGGGCCACCATTCCAACGAGGAGGGAGACTGGAAGACGATGTTCACACACTTCACAGCCTTTCCCCAAAGCCTGTGCTCAGCCGGGAATCTTCCCGGGTGTCTTCACTACCTCCCACGGCTCCATGTCGGGGACAGTGGCATCATGTCCCGCCACCCACCCTAACAGAGGCCCGAAGCACTCTGCTCCGAGGCGAGCATCTGCTGCAGGGCTGAGTGCACCCCAGAGAAGCTAACTCAACACAAGGAGAATGCAACGCTGTGACTAACGTGAACGAGGCACCCGGCGTGGGGCCCTGGGCAAGTCCCTTAACCTCTCAGTAACACTTAGTTTTCACCCAGTATGAAGGCGCCTCAACAAATTAAAAACAGAACTCTCATATGACTCAGCAACCCCACTTTGGGGTACTTATTCAAAGAAATCCAAAACACTAACCTGAAAAGACACTTGCACTGCTATGTTATTTGCAACAGCCAACACGTGGGGGCAGCCATCAGCAGGCAAGTGGATAAAGAAGTGGTGCACACGTACAATGGAATAGCACTCGGCCATGAAAACATAAACACTTAGGTGTGTTATGCTCAGTGAAATAAGTCAGACAGAGGAAGACAAATACCACATGATTTCACTCATGTGGAATCTAAAGAACAAAATCAACAAACAAAATAGAAACAGACTTATAGATGCAGAGAACAGACTGATGATTGCCAGATGGGAGGGGGCTGGGGGACGGGCTGAAAAGGGTGAAGGAACTGAGATCGGTGGCTGCAGAACAGTCATGGGGATATAAAGTACAGCACACGGAATACAGCCAACAACTTTGCAGTAACTATATAATGGTGCCAGGTGGTGCTAGCCTTCTCAGGGACACCTGGTAAGGGAGGTACATGTCGAAGCCCTATGCCGTACATCTGAAGCTAACGTAACAGTGATGTCAATTGTAATTGAAAAACATTTTTTAATTTATAAAGAAAAAAATAGACTTAGTTTTCTGCTCTGTAAAATGGTGATGACAATAACACCTACTTTACAGGTTCTTGTAAGGATTAAAGTAAAGGAGGGAAAGTAAGCAACCCTCGTGCATAGGGTCAGCCCTTAAAACTACGTCGGCACCCTGACCACAGACGCCTCTTAAACCGTGTGTGCGCCTCGGTGCTGAATTCCAGGCACGTGGGAGCTGGGGTCCCCAGCTTCCCGTCACTTACACAGGTGCTGAAGGAGCGGGCCCTGCAGAGGGGGTAGGGCTCGTCACAGAGCTTCACTCCTCCCAAGGGGACTGAACGTACTTGGGTCCCCAGGTCCGGCACAGAGGGTGTCGTGGGGGTGAGGGAACACCGTGACCACTTCCACCAGAAAAGCCCCAGGAGCACTCAAAGAATCAAATTTTAAGGATCTGGAAATAAAACAAAAACACCAACTGCCCTTCAGGACATGGAGGGAATGGCATGTTGCCATGGCAACCAGAGGCTGACTTAGTCAGCAAGTGCTGGCAGGAGAACCTCAGGAAGGAGGCAAAACAAAGACAAAGGGATCCATTAAACCCTTTCTGCAGGGCAACCAACTGGCCCGGGCGGGCGTAGTCTGACCTCCGGCGATTTCTCACTGGCTGCTCTGCATCGAGTTCAGGGGGTGCTTTTCCATTTTTAAACACGACGACAAACATCCAAGGAGCTATTACTACAATGTGTAAAATTATGGTCTCTGGGTAACAGAGGGGCCCGGCTACCCTCTTGCACCACGGCAGGCGGGGCCCGCCTCTGCACTCAGAGCAGCACTGCCAACCCCGTCCTGCATCTGAATCACAGGTACTGTCACGGGGTCTCACGATCTTCCCTTAAATTAATTCACTTAATATTCTACGTGAAAGGAGAACGCGGCTCCTTTATGAAATAGAAAACTGTTGTGCAGTGGCCTCTTTGGAAGACACTGAAAAATACTCTGGTGAGTAAATATAGTTTTCACCTCTGAGTAGCAAAGGGTTTTTGAAACATGGCAGGGACAGGTGAGCCATGCACGGTAACAGAGGTCAGCCAACTCTGTGGGCCGGTGTTTGTAAACAAAGTGTTGTTGGCACAGCTATGCATCACACTCAGTCCATGCCGCCCGCTAACCCAGCGCACACAGTCTCGACCCGGCCCCTCGAAGCAAAAGTCTGCCGACGCCTAAAGTATCTGATCGGTGACCTGTGACCTTAAAAGTGCCAAATGCTGCACATCCAAGGGAAGCGAACAAAACAGAAATGCAAGTCCCTCACAGGGAGGACTGCATCATCCAGAGAGCTGAGACGGGCAGAGCCAGCACTTCCACAGTAACCCCTACAATGGGACAGTGAAGAACACCGCAGGTAAGGAACATGAAGAAGAAGCCAAAAGAGCTGATAAACACTGAAAAAACTGCTCCATCTCACTAAAACGAGAAATGACCAAATGAAACTTATGTGACTGCACCTGCATCAGCGAGCCCGGCTCATTGCGCTGACACAGTGAGCGGCACGAGGTTGGGCGGCAGGAACTGGGAAGACTGAACCTAGCCCTGACCCTAACCCCAACCCCAACCCCAACCTCAACCCTAACCCTAACTGGCAGAGATTGAACCAGACAAGGGCCAAGTGTGGGGAGTGGCAGGCCCAGCAACCCACGGAGGAGCGTGCTCAGAGCCCACGGAGGCAGGCGCGGGGGGAGAGGGGAGACTCGCAGGGCTCTGCTGCGGCCAGCCTCGGCTCTGTGCCCCCCCCCCATCTCCCCCAGCGTACTTACTTGGAGAGTTTCATCTCTATCTGCTGCCGGATTTCCTGCCGCTCCTCATCTGTCCTCCGGGGGAAAATGTTCCGGTCCTCCAGCTCCTGCTTGCTGGGCCGGTTCCTCAGTCTCACCGCCAGCAGCTCCTTCTTGCATTTCCTCGGCAGAGTTCCTGGGGGAGCCGGGAGATGTGCAGCAAAGACAGTGTTAGGAGTGCGGGCAGCGTGTCCCTGCAGCCCCCACCTGCCTGGGGAAAGGGTGTGGACAGAGCGAGGGGCGCTGTCAGCTTGTGGTGACTTCCAGGGGAACAGCGGTGACAGGGACGGCAACAGTGCCATCTCCCACCTCTATGGTGGCGGGTCGGTCACATGGCCAAGTCCCCAGGGCCAGTGCTGGGCGACACCAGTTGCCCCAGCTGATTATTAATAGCACCCACTTGTTTTTTCAAAAGTGTCCACGTTTGGGTCATAACTTAGTTTCTTTACCCACGGCAACCCTCCCCACTGCCCGCTACCCTCTGGCCAGGTGGCTCTTTCAGTTCCTGAAATGTCCCCCCTGAGCCACACCCGCGTCTGTCCTCTGCCGGGACCTGCTCTGCCACATCGTCCGGGGCTGGCCTCTTGCTGAGCCCTGTGCCAGCCTCGAACCATCTCCTCAGACAGGTCTGCCGGGGCTCCGTCACTATCACCCTATTAACTCCGCCCTCACATGCCTCTCCGTTGTTTGTTAGTTTATTCTGTCTCTCCCACGAGACTTTAACTTCAACTGCCGTCTGCTCTCCAGGTCCCAGGACAGTGTTGGCAAAGTAGGTTATTAATGATCACTGCTGAGTGAAGAGATGAGGTGGGGCTGGCTCAGGGTCCAGAGGGCGGAGGCAATCCTATGTTCTGCACATGTCAAGTCAGGGGGTGGAATCCGGGCAGGAGTAAGATCCTGGGGGACATGCCCTGCCGGTTTGGCTCAGTGGATAGAATGTTGGCCTGCAGACTGAAGGGTCCCAGGTTTGATTCCCAGGTCAAGGGCACATACCTGGGTTGTGGGCTCGATCCCTAATAGGGGGCATGCAGGAGGCAGCCAATCAATGACTCCCTCATCATTGATGTTTCTCTCTCTCTCCCTCCCCCTTCCTCTCTGAAATCAATAAAAATATATTTTTTTACAAAAGGGTCCTGGGGGACAGAATGTCTGGACTCACTTCAGAGCAGGACTGGAGTGTGGCTGCAAACACAGGCGGGGTCACTCGGCCGGGAATAGGGTGTCGCCTCCTGAACAGCAGAGCCCCACCTGCCTCACGGAGGGTGATGCCGACCACAGGTGTGCAGGGTGTGTGTTGCTAGGAGCATAGATTTAACTCCTGGGGCTCAAACCATCACCCCACGTGGTCTCTCCCACAAGTTTGAAGACAAACTATTTCTTAAGAAAAAAGGCTCCCAAAAGAAAGTCAATTCCTCGTGTGGGAGATGAAAATTCAAAGAAATAAGTCTAATAACACAATTGTTTCACAGAAGGTTGGGATGAAGTAAGACAAAAAGTTGAACTCAGCTGAGGCTTGGATTCTAATCTGAACTCAATCATGTGTTTTATAGAGAAAAGAAAAAAATAATGACCCCCAAAACCATGTCAGCAAGGGCTCCAGCCTGAATTGCGGTCCCAGCTCCATGGACGGCACGGGCCCTGTGCTTACAGAACCGCGAAGACCCTGGCGGGCTGCATGCTTGTCTCAGTGGGTCCTGCCTGCGTGCTCTGGGGGAGACTGGCTACGGTGGCATGGGGAGTCAAAGGCCCCTCAAAGGGACCAAGCCATCGTGAATGTCAAGGGTCTAACCCATGGCGGGAAGGGACTGCCACTCCCAGAGAACTAGAATACACTTAACCACAAAACTATGCTGACTGTGGCTAACCGTTTCCGCTTCTGATCAAGTCCCTAAGCCTCTGCAAATAGATCAGGTGTCATTACAAACTTCAGTCCCATTGTCCGTAACTGAGGACGCTTTCACCAGGGATCTCCAGATGCAACTGATAATTCACCCACGTGAAATCTGTGCACGGGCCAAGTCCTCCTCTGCTCACCATCCAGCCTCCATGAGCATACTGGGCACACAGTAGGGCTGCAACAAACACACCTCAGGTCTTCCCAAGGCATCAGGAGGTTACCAGGTTTTGCTACTTAAAAGTCAGCGAAGGACATTTCCAAACATGTAGCTTAAAACGAGCGCTTTTCATGAATGGAACGTGCACCTACCCAACCGGTGCGAGTGCCTGGCCAGCACGTGGCCCAGGGCGCGCTGGGCAGGCGGGCGGCGAGAACCAGCCAGGACACCCTTCTGTCCAGACTGAGGCCAGCAATCTCCTCCCAAAGGCTCCCAGAAATCTCTGCTGGCCGAGCTTTGGGCCAGAAGTCCTACCTCCAGGAGTCTGCCTCCCAAAACAAACGGACGAGCACATAAAAGACACCTCCAGGGTGACCATCCGGCCTCATTTATGAGCGTGAGAAATGAAAGCACCTGATTTCCTACAAGAGGGGACTTGTACCCCTGAATATGGTGAGCCCAGGGAGACAGTGGGGGCAGGTGTCCCTGAGGAACAAGGCCAGTCACGATGAGGCTGTGAGAAGCGACGTGTAGAAAGGTATGCCTGTGTATATGTACAGGAATACAGTTGTGTAAGCATACATGTGATCTTACTATACACCGGCAGAGTAATGCCAGAAATGAATCATTTAACTTACTAAGTTTAGTTTCCTGTATTTTTAACCCTGAATTATAGTTTTCTGAAATTAAATAATTGTTTAAAAATAAAAACTTTCAATCCAGAGACAGAGAAGCATCGATCAGACTGTCAAAACTCAGAGGGAAGGCAGGGGAGGGTGGGAGGAAGGGGGAGAGATCAACCAAAAGACTTATGTGCATGCATATAAGCATAACCAATAGATACAGACACTGGGGGGAGGCGTGTAGGGGGGTAGAGGACAATGGGGGGATAAGGACACATATGTAATACCTTAATCAATAAAGACAAAAAGACACAAATAGATTAAAAGGACATAGGAGAAGGATATTCTAATCTAAAACTAATCAGAAGAAAGCTGCAGTGTCTGCTACTGTCAGACAAGGCAGATTTCAGAGCAAAGAGCCCTGCCAGGAACAGACAGGTCTCTCATAGTGATAAGGGGACGACGTCAGGAGGGCAGACTGATCCTAAATGCTTATGGCCCTATTAAGTGGTTCAAATACGTGAAGCAGAAACTGACAGGTCAGAGACAGTTGGAGATGGCGAACCCTCCAAGCAGCAGGCAGAATGGGCAGGCAGACGTGTGAGAGTGAGGCAGGTGTGAACACCATCCTCAAGCAATTGGGTTTGGTTAACATTTATAAAAACATGCGACCCCAAACTGAAAAATACACATTCTTTAAAGTGCACGGTGACCTTCACCAAGAGAACCATATTCTGGACCGTTCGACGTCTTAATACATTTAAAGTACTCCTGTCACACTAAGCATGTGCTCTGCTCAGAGTGCGGTTGAACTGGAAATCAATAATAAAAATGTCTGTAGAAAAATACCCAGCTGTTTGGAAACGAAATAAAAACACTTTTGAATAATCCATAGTTTCAAGAAGAAATCGAAGGGGAAATTAGAAAGCATTTTGAAGTAAATAAAAATACAACCTATCATAAGGGTTTCGGGGGAAACATTTACAGCATCAAATGTGGCTATTAGAAAAGAAGAAAGGACTTGAATCAGTGCCCTCAGAGTCCATCTCAACAGACTAGGAAAGGAAGAGCAAATTAAAATCAAGGAAGTAGAAAAACTAATAAGGATCAGAGCAGAAACCGATAAAATCAAACATAGAAAAACAACAAAGAAAATATTAGAATCCAAGAGCCGGTTCTTTGAGAAGAGCAATAAAATTGATCAAACTGCCCGACTGGCATGGCTCAGTGGTGGAGTGTCGACCTGTGAACGAGCAGGTCATGGTTCCATTCCGTCGGTCGAGGCACATGCCCGGGTTGTGGGCTTGATCTCCAGTGGGGGGCGTGCAGGAGGCAGCCAATCAATGATTCTCTCTCCCTCTCCCTTCCTCTCTGAGATCAATAAAAAGATATTTTAAAAAACCATTTGATCAAACTGTTGAATGAGGAACCCCATGTCAGGGAGCGGAGGGCAGGAGCTGCCTCTGGTTCCGTGCCAGCCTCGAGGCTCCGTGCCAGCCTCGAGGCTCACTCAAACAGGCCTACATCTACCAACACATGTACTTCCCAGTTAAAAACCTGCCTCCACACACACACAGGAGCCCCACAGGGCCAGATGCGTGCTCTCATAAACCCCGTGAAACACGCTGAGAAGTAAACACCAATTCTGTACACATTATTCTAGATAAACATCAAAACAAAGGGGATACTTACAACTCATGCCATCAGGCTAGAGTTCTCTGGGTTGTCAAAACCAGAAAAGAGAATTAAAGAAAACGAAAGACTAACAGCTCCTATGAACATCGATGTAAAATTCTAAACAAAATTTCAGCAAATCAAATTCGACAGCTGAAGTGCTAACCCAGCCTGACCAGCTGGGAGCGAGGTGGCCGAGCACTTGGAAAGCAACCACCGTCACTCCCCAAATCAACAAACTTCAAAGGAGAAACCATGTGCTGACCACAAAGCCCCGCTTTGACCCCTGGCCCGGGCCCGGCCCCGGAGCTGCAAGGGACCCAGGAGACTTCACGCGGGAAGAAGGGGAGGGACAGCACCGTTCGGGGAGACATGAGCCGCTCTGGGTCCCAGCAGAGGTCTGGCTCAGAGAAGCATGTTCTCTCACTCGAGCACAGAAATTACACAAGCTCGTTGCGAACAGCTCACGGCTCACAGCTGTGGTGGAAGATCACCTCCCGCACCCCCTCGCACCTCCAGCAACCACCACCAGAGCTCACCCATTCTCCTTCCAGACCTGCGTCTACTCAACAGACGCTCACAGTTCCCCCTGACTCTCCACTTCCCACCGGGCCCCCACGCCGCACCGTGGCAGCAGCGGGCCGAGCTCAGGGGTCGGGCTCGGGTTCACGGCGGCACGTTCTTCGGAGTGTGGATGCCACGCTGCCTCATCGCTTGCGGGTCCAGCCGCCGAGAATGGACATCCGGGGGCTGTTTGGTTTTGCTCTTTTAACCAAAGCTGTAGGGAATGTCCTCTCTCCGCGTTTCCCTGCACATGAATACTCCACCAGCCCCATCCCCGGGACAGCAGGACTGCGAGCCAAGGCCACCGCCTATTTCAGGTCTCCATGGGCACGCCTGGCCCTGCTCCACCCACGTCCTGCGCTGCCGCTTCCAGAACCAGTCCTGGGCACCCTCTGGGGAGGAGGAGGAAATAATGTACAAATGGGAACAGGAGGCCAGGGGCTCTGGAGTTAGAAAGGAACTCGCCATCTTTCTCTCAATTAGGCCCACTTTGGAATGCACTTTAAGGAAATTACGGAGATGCGCGAAGTCCTAGCGGCAAGGATGCCAGCGCGTCCTCCCATTGCTAAGGCAGCTGTTTCCCACCCGAAACGGCGATGCTGGAACCTTGTGGGCTCAGGCGTGGGCTCACGTGCCCGCCTTTGATGTTGAGTGGGAGGAGGGACGGGTGCCAGGAGAGAGGAGGGCGGCAGGGTTGGCGCCCTGTCCTGGCCACAGGAGTCCCCGCATGGGACTCCTGTCTTCACACAAGCAGGGACACTGTGGGGCCATCTCCAGCTGCTGTGAAATCCTCATTTCAGAGGTCATGCTTTTTAATTCTAGAATTTGCGTCGGGTTCTCTCTGACAGTTTCTGTTTCTCTGCTAAGATCCTCCATCTGTTCATTCACCTTGTCCTGAAGACCCTGGACATGCTCCCAGGCCGGGTCTTCCATGGTTTGAACACGCTCTTACTCCTTAGGCCTGGTTTTCCTGAGGTTCCCAGAGACGGCCTGACCTCTTAGTCACAGCGGGCTTGGTCCGCACGCCGGCTCCCGGGAAACTCCCTCTGCACTCATGAGGCAGGCAGGTGGAAAGGCAAGTACAGTTTCAGTGCTGCTATGAAAAGTTTTGAACTTGAGAGCCTTTTGAAAGAGCCTCAGAGACCACTCCCCCAGGGTCCCGGGAAGGAAAAAAGAGAGACTGTGTGCTCATGGGGCTCTCTTCACTGCCTGGGCTGGGGTCGCCATTCAGCTCTGGGGTCGCCAGTCAGCTGCCACGCCCACAGGTGCCAAGTCCGTGGACTACACAGGCACAGCCCAGCCTGGCCAACACCCATCACACACTCGCCCGTCCAGGTCCCTGTCCCACAACCCCCAGCTGTCTCACAGCCCAGGCTGCCATCGGGGCGAGACCACGATCTGCTTGCAGCCACCGCTCTGCACCCCCACAAAACACCCCAGGCCTCAGAACAGTCCACGTGGGGCTCCCCTTTCATGGAGGACAGCCCCGCATGACCTGCTGTCTGACGCCCCTACAGCGGGCTCCTCCACCCCACCCAGTTTTGTAAGTGGTGGGCAGCTACCAGAAGCAAATCAGCTTAAAAAATAAATCTAGACACAGACTATACCCTTTACAAAGTGGATCACAGACCTAAATGTAAGATCAAAACTATAAAGCTCCTAATTTAACAAAGGAAAAAACCTCGGTGACATGAATATGGAGGTGACTCTTTATGTAACACTGTCAAAGGCACCAGCCGTGAGAGAAAGAATTGATAAGCTGGACCTCATTAAAATTAAAAACTTCTCCTCTGCAACAGACAGTGTCAAGAGAATGAGAAGACAAACCATAGACTGGGAGAAAATATTTGCCAAAGAAATACCTGATAAAAGACTATTAACCAGCCTGGCCAGTGTGGCTCAGTGGTTGGGCACTGGCCCATGCACCAAGAGGTCACGGTTCAATTCCCAGTCAGGGCACATGCCCAGGTTGTAGACTCAATCCCCAGTAGGGGGTGTGCAGGAGGCAGCCTATCAATGTTTCTCTCTCATCGATGTTTCTCTCTCTCCCTTCTCCCTCTCCCTTCCTCTCTAAAAGTCAATAAAAACATATTTTAAAGAAAAGACTATTATCCAAAATATATAAAAATTCTTAAAATTCAACCATAAGAAAACAAACAACCCAATCGAAATACGGGCCCAAACCTTCACAGACCCCTCACCAAAGAAGATACACAGGTGGCAGACAGGCAAACGGAAAGGTGCCCCATGGCCCACGTCACTGGGGAAATGCAATGAGATTCACTGCACACCTGTCGGCACGGCCAGAACCCAGAGCACTGACACCACCACGTGCTGGCGAGGACGTGGAGCAGCGGGACTCTCGGTCTGCTGGTGGGAATGCAAAACGATACACTCACTTTGGAAGACAGTTTGAAGGTTTCTTACAAAATTAAGCATACGTACTCTCACCATACAATCCAGTAATCATGTCCGCGGTGTTTACCCGAAGGAGTTGACAACGATGTCCACAGAGGAACCCGCACGCGGATGTTACAGAGCTTTGTTCACAACTGGCCAGCAGCTGGAAGCAACCAGGATGTCCTTCCACTGGTGAAGGGCTAAATCAACAGTGGTCCATCCAGACAATGGACTGTCACTCAGAGCTCACAAGAAATGAGCCGTCCAGCCATGCGAAGGCGTGCGGGAATCTTAACGGCACATTATGAGTGAAATAAGCCAATATGAAAGGCTAATGCCATGATGCCACCCCTGTGACATTCTGTAAAGGCAAAACTGTGGAGACACGAGAAGATCAGTGGGTGCCAGAGGCTGGGGGAGGGCTGGATTGCAGAGCACAGGGTTTTTAGGGCAGTGAGGATGCCCGACACGATGCTACAATGATGGATGACACATGTCATGATACATCTGTCCAGACCCACAGGATGTACAACACCGACAGCGAACCTCATGTAAACCACAGGCTCAGGTGGTGACGCGTTCATGCAGGCTCATCGGTGGGGGTGTTGGTAATGGGGGGCTGTGTGGGTCTGGGGCAGGGTAGACGGGAAGTCTCTGTTCCCTTCACTTAATTTTGCTATGAACCTAAAACTGCTCCATAAAACAAAACATTTTTAAACATTGTCTTTGAGAATGCCCACCCTGCCCTGCTTTTTCCTGGTGCTGACGGCACACGCAAAAGGTGCCCTGTGCATGGGCATGTGCATGTGTAAGTGTGCTGTGGAGCATGTGTGCACACTGCAGGCTGTGGCGACCTGTGTGTGCGGGCATGTGCGTGTGTAAGCATGCTGCGAAGTGCATGTGCACACTGCAGGTAGTGGCAACCTGTGTGTGTGGGCATGTGTGTGCAAGCATGCTGCAGAGTGTGTGTGCACACTGCAGGCTGTGGCGACTGTATGAGGCACACGCACCTCTCTGCACTGACCAGGACACTGTACATGTCCTGCATGGAAACCCAATGGTCACACTCCGAGTGAAACAGACACATCTCACTACAACCTGGTCAAGCAGGACGCCGTCCGGTGGGTTCACAGCGCCGGCTGCTGGGAGGGGCCTCCCCAGCCATAGAAATGGAGAATCTGATGCTGACGATCAGAGGACTCCAGTGGGCGGGACGAAGCCTGCAAAGGCTCCGGCAGCAGTAAGCTCAGTGGGTAAGGAAGTGAGTAATGAGCAGCACAGCTCTCATGATGAATAAGATGCATGTGCTGCCCTCGGCCTCGGCACCACAGAGCCCCACACATGACGAGGCAGCCATGACAAGGGAGCGGGTTTGGACCCGAGAGAAGCAAATAACCACGGATCCTTGGTGGTGCCGCCAGGCAGTGCAGAGTCGTTCATTTATAGACTTTTCTATAACCAAGCGTTTTGTCTCAGATGTGGCTAATGGTGAGGGAGCGGTGACACATGAGAACATGACCAGAGCTAACCCTGAGTGCTGGCTCGGCCACAGGGGCTCAGGGACCCACGTTCTGCCGGGACGGCACTCGGAGCTCAGGTTAGACGGCAGGACTCTCAGCAGGCCTGACGTGCAGCGGGCCCAGCCCTCCACACGGTGTTCTTAGGGCTGAGCGTGAGTTTTGACCGTGAGCCCTGGACCTGGGTGCCAACAGGAGGCCCCTGTTGGTGGAGACTCTGCTGGGAGTTGGCTGGCACAGTCAGAGAGCGGGGCATGGCAGCCACAGCGGCGCTTCTAGAACCGGCCGACCCTCCCTGCACCCCTGTCAGACCACGAACCCGTGTTCACTTAAAAACACCAGGTTGTAGGAGACAAGCCCAGGAGACTCAAGTTGGACGCGCCCTGGAGACACGGCTCATCTTCTCATGACACCGGGACGAGGGCTCCCTGGGCCACAATATCCCTGCTTTGCAGGCACCATGTCCCTGTCCCCAGGGGTAGGGCATAGTCCAGGTTTGGAGGCAAAGGTCCCGAACTCGGACCTGAAGACACCTGGTCAGCCAGTCAAAGGAGAGACAGCTGATGCCGGGGCCACGGACTGGAGGAGTGACCGGGACCTGTGGGTGCTCGGGCAGCATGCAGAGCCACTGTCCAGCGACTGCTTGCCGACTCTAACTCGGACCCAGGCCCTGTGAGGACCAGGGGAGCACGTAGGTACTGCCCTTGTGCGGACAACCGTCAGACGCATATGTGAGGTAACGGAAATGATCAGGAACTGATACGTTAGTGGAGAGACAGGCAACTAGTGAGATGATGGCAAAAACTGGTGTTGGAGCTCCGAGGGACATGCGCAGTGCCGTCCTGGAGCCCAGGGTGAGCCGGTCACGAGGACGCGAGGAGACTGGGACCTGCAGGGCCGCAGGGGCTGGTCCCCCTGAGTCCAGCCACTGGCCCCACTGCCGAGAGCCCCACCTCTATCCACGGCTGCGACCTCACCAGGAGGTGCCTCTAGGAAGAACGATGATATGTCACTAAATAGCCATCACCCACCTGGAAGGCCTGCAGCCAGGCCACCCTGGACCCTCCGCAGCGACAGTGCCGCTCAGCCGGCCTGCCCTGGCCTGGGCACCGCCCCCGCCCCCCATCAAGGGGGTGTCTACAGCGCTGTGTCCCCGAGCCCCAGTCTCCAGAGTAGGACAGAGCAGCCACCGTGACCTTGACCTTGAACACTGTGCAGACTGATAGAGCTGGACTTCCAGGGCACGGCTGTCACACGGACACCGTTTCGATGACACTGGAACCAATCCCTCTCCCCTCTCTTCCTCCCCGTAGGTCTCATCTCGCTTTCCGTTAGCACTTTGTTCCCTTCCCCAACCCGGACTCCTGAGCACAGCCCGTGCCCGCTGTCCCGTCAATGCCGCCGGCCGAGGCACAGCTATCTTTCCTCGCACACTCGAACACGCAATTATCAAGACAAAACCAGCTCACTCACGTCTCGGCGCCCGAGCCCGTCTGTACCCCCCTTGCTCGTCTTTGGAGGGGGCTCCCTCCCGCCCTCACAGGTACAGACCCCGCCCTGCCCTCCTCGGGCTGTGGCAGGAGCGCCACCGCACACTCAGGCTCTGTGCCCAGTGACACGACCTCGTGGGACTGGCCTGGCGGGACCGCTCACCGGAGATGACGGAGTCGTTCAGCACCTCTTCGTCCTGGTACAGGAGCAGGTCGTCCTGGAGCTCCGAGCGCACCAGCAAGTTCTCCTTGTTCTCCTCCGACGCCTTGGCCACCGCCCACTTGCCCTCTGAGGCGCCCTCCACGCTCCAGGCCTCCTCCCGCTCCTTGGCCCGCTCCACGCTGGATGCTCGCGACAGGCGGACGTCCACCCGCTTCTTCGGGGACCCTTTGCTGTCCCTCCCTTGAAAACTGAATCAGAAAGGCAGTTCAGGTCAGACGCTGTCCCTTCACCTGGGAAAGCTGCAAAATGGACGGGCAGGGGTGCTTGTCTGGGCACCGTAATGACCCAGTACCAGAGCGATGTCTCGGCTTCTGTCCCGAACTCACAGGACCAGAAGCGAGAGGCGTGCGCACACGGCACTGAGTCGGTGGCAGGGGCCGCTGAGAACATGGGGCTCTGAGCAGCACAGACACGCGTGTAACAAAACCTGCCTCACCGCCCACAGCAAGTGCTCAGGCCAAGGCTCCCGAGAGCTGAGAAGGGCACGGTGTCCGGCGTTCCCGCCAAGCCTGGGTAGGCCCATTGTCCACTTTGCCCGCCAACAACTTGCTTCTCCTTCACATGTGACAAACCTCGGGAGATCAAGACCAGGGCGAGCCTTGGGAGCCACCTGGGACCCCTCACAGAGTGTGACCAAGACCAGCCACAAACCAGCTGCAGAGCTGGGTGCAAAATGCAAATGCTGGCTCTTTCCAAAAAAAGGATTGAGAACTTCAAGATGGTGACACAGAGCAGTGAGCCAGCCCGGAGACCTCCCAGGTGCACCCCACAAGCGGCCAGCGGGGAATTCGGCACACAGGTCCCTCGGCCAAGGCAGGGCCTACCTGTCCTGACGGTGCTTGGTGGCCAGTGCCCGGTGCAGCTCCTCGATCACGCGGCTGGGGGGCAGCGGCCGGTGGATGGTGGTGGGATGCGGAGACCCTGTGGGCGTGGGAAGCTGTCCTCGGGGGGGAGGGTCCGTGTTCTTCCCGCCGGAGTCCTGGAGGAGCCCAGCCTGGCCTGGGGAGTGAGAGGCCAAGGAGAAGCTGAGTTCGCAGGCAGGGAGGCGACAGGAGCCAAGGAGCAGAGAGGACGCAGGTCCCTGCCGGGTGAGCCCGCCAATGCCAGCGTGGCTGGGGCTCCCCCCGGGGCCCGGGCCCCACTGTCCACCAGAGCCACACAGAGCAATGCCGCCGGCCTAGCTGTGCCTGCCCAGGGGACCTTTCACCACCTCTCTCTCAGGTGAGAAACTGAGGCCCAGAAGCCAACTCCAGGTCGTGCACCTTCAGGAGGGGGTGCGGACTGGGAAGGGAACCTGGCAGGTGACCCAGGTGTAGTTGAGGCCACAGGACCCCAGACAAGGAGCTGACCGTCACCCGCTGGGCCGGGGCAGGAAAGCTCGCCTGAGGGGTAGGTCATGCGTCTCCAGGGTCCAGGCCAGTCAAGGGGCAAATTCATACAGAGGGAGGGTGAGGACTGCGGCTAACAGGAGAGCGGGTCCAGCTTAAGGGGCTGCTGCGACTCGGGGCTGCCGCATACGAACTTTTCAAAACAAGCCAGAAATTTGGACTACAGGTGAAAATGCTCCTCTGTGTTTGTACATACTTATAGCTAATGCTTCAATAGACTTTAATATGTTTTAAATGTTGGCTACCCATTTTTTAAAAAATATCAAACACCGTATAAGCCCAGCACAGCACGTCCGAAGTGGGATCTGGGGCAGGTGAGGATGCCCTGGGCGGGCTGCTGGGTCTCAGGCCAGAGAGCGCCCAGGGGACTGGCTTGTGTGCTGTCCCCTGTGCCAGGTAAGCCCAGGTGAGGGCCTTTCTCCTCCCTGCTGCCACCTGGAGTTCACAGGATGAAGCCAACGTTTTCCCAAAGAAAAGGGAAAGGACCGTGGAGAACATGAAGACGCTCTCCCAAATGTCCCTCAGCTGTGAGAGCCCCAGGCCCCAGCCCTGTGGCCACCCTCCTGTCCCTTCCGCTCCTGTTCCAGTCCCCATATCCGTGGGTGACCGGGTGACGTATCCGATTTATGCCCCGGGTGCTCTTCTATACAAGGTGAGCTGACAGGGTAAATGCTGAGAGCACCGTGTGCCCGCCTGAGGGCTGTGGTCAGGACAGGCACTTGGAAGAAGGGACAGGGATGCACTGACCTGGTGAAGTGAGAGGAAAGAACATTCTAGCAGGGAAAGTGAGGGGGGGCGTGTGGAGGGTCTGAGCTTTGGCCCCAAATGGCTCGAGTCTCCATTAGCTGGGGGACCCGGACAAGCTGCTGGAGCGCCTGAGCCTCCGTTTCCTTCACTCAAGGACTGATGAGCTATGTGCCCTCGGGGTCCTTGGGTGCCTGGGCTGGTGCACCCACACCGGTAAGCAGTCATATCACAGGTGGAAGTCACGGCCTGGGAGCAGACCTGCTGGCTTCTCTGCTGTCATCTGCCACCTCTGTCCTCAAGGCTGCCAGCCAGGACTCGCTCCTAAAGCCCCTCCTAGGAAGGGCCTGCCCTTCCCGAGACCAGCGCCGCCCCTGTTCCAGCAATTATGGCCCAAGAGACGCACCAGCTTGGAGAGGAAATGTCTCAGCTACCTGGACTTGCTCAGCTGGCGCGGCCAACACTGCAGACGGGAGGCCTGGGGCCTCTGCCTGGCCATGCTTCCCTCTGACCACCACCCTAACCTGCCTTCCGGGACAGAGCTCACGGGAGGGCGTGGTTATCAGTGAAACAATGAACAGAGACAGTGAGAGAGA
>NW_005871566.1:32160-33667 GCF_000147115.1 Myotis lucifugus | reverse complement strand
AGAAGGAAGGGAAGGGGAGAGAGGAGGAGGGGAGCGGAAAGAGGAGGAGGGAAAGGGGAGAGAGAGGAAGAGAGAGAAACACAGGACAGACACTTGGACACCCAGACAGACAGAAAGACCTCGTCTGGGGGCTAGCTGTGTCTCCTGCACTCAGAAGACCTCAGCCCACTGCAAAGGGACTGCCCTGCTTGCTAGAGGGGTCCTGAGTGGTCTGCTTCTGACAACCAGAGGTCCTTGCTAAGTAAGAACAGCCCTCCTGCCCCAGCTCTGCTCCCTGGACCTGCCCAGAGCCCAAATGCACAAGCAGTCTCCAGAAGGAGCCCCATCCGGATGGATGGATGGAAGGAAGAGAGATGGGTGGGTGGACGGACAATGCGTTAGGACCCACCTGTGGCATTTTTTGTGGCTTTGGAGCCGGCCTTGGGCAGTGGGATGGGTAGCAGCGGGGGACTGGGGAGCTGGCCCACGGATCTCTCCAGGGTTCTGGGAGGACTGTCCAGGGAGTCGGACCCAGCTAAGGCTTGAGAGGACTCATCCGTGGTAGGTGGAAGGCTGCTGGTGGCGTCTGCTTCTTCACCCCTGGATGCTGAGGGCGTCTTGGCTGGTTCAAAGACAAAACAGAAAGTTCACAAACCATGGTTCCTCCGACTGGTGATGGTGAGCGAGGGCAGCAAGGGGTGGGTGGGACTGCGACACGGAGCAGAATCCACAGGGGCCACTTCACATACACACTTGACCTCCTGTGAGTTCAACTATCAATAGAGCTGTCAGAAGCAGAGAGGAGGAGGAAATCATTTCAAGAGTGAGTGGTTCAGTTCCCTTTTCACTCACTGGGTGGTGCCAAAGCTCCCACCTGGCCTGGGGGAAGGAGGAGGGCGGGCGTGGGCACAATCACAGGTTTTGGGATCAGACACACCTGGGCTCCAGCTGGCCCCTGCACTTCCTCTGTGACTTTAGATCAGTTACTAAACCTCTTTGTGCCTCATTTACCCACACATGACATCAAACTAATAACTGGGGTCCCTCAAAAGACAGCTGTGATGTTTAAACAAGAGATGACAGGCCCTAGCTGGTTTTGCTCAATGGATAGAGTGTTGGCTTGCAGACTGAAGGGTCTCAGGTTCGATTCCAGTCACATGCCCAGGGTTGCGGGCTCGATCCCCAGTATAGGATGTGCAGGAGGCAGCCGATCAGTGATTCTCTCTCATCATTCATGTTTCTATTGCTCTTTCCCTCTCCCTTTCTCTCTGAAATCAATAAAAATATAGTTAAAAATAAATAATAAAATAAATAATAATAATAAAAGAGGTGACGTGTGCCTTCACATTGCAGATGCTCAAATTTAGCAGCTACTGACTTCTCAGGTCTGGTTTTCAGCAGCCCTGCCCCCTGGCACACCAGCCAGGTGAGTGATGGGGAAGGTCAGCCTGCCCAGACCCCGCCCACCCTCTTCTTCCACCTGCATATCCACGCTCCCCCAGGAAGGCCCCCCCCAACTCCCTTGAGT
>NW_005871566.1:0-17067 GCF_000147115.1 Myotis lucifugus | reverse complement strand
CCCAGGGAGGCTGAGCAGCTCCTGGCTGTCAGAGGCCACGGGCAGCCCGCCCCATGTGGGGCTGGGGAGACAACATCGGCCACAAAAAGCACAGCAACAATGACACCACCATGTTCCCAGGCTCACCGGACGTCGTCTGCTTCAGTTTTTCATTTTTCTTTTTCCTCCATTTCCAGGGTTTGAAGATCCTGCCCAGCGTGGCCAGCCTGCTGTTCCTCCTGGCGGGGGGCGTGCGAATCCCTGAGACCAGATATTCGGAGCGCACTGGGGGCGTGGGGTCCATCTCATCTGTAAGACAACACCGAGAGGGTTCAGGGGTCACCAATAGCCACTGCGATTCCGCAGAGCCGGGTGTGTCCCGGGTGGCCCGGGCCGGCCCTCAAGGGGCGTGTTTCATTTCCCTTCTGTGAGCCCCTCCCCTGCAGCCCTCCCACAGCCCACTGGAAGCCCTAGCCGGGCTCTGCCTGCAGCACAGCAATCTGAAGACAGCGAGTTCCAAGGCAGAACCTCTCCCGCCCCAGGGCCTTTGCTTGTGCTGCGCCCTCCACCCACGCCGCTCACCCTGCCGCTGCTTCTGTGCTCTGTGCCCTTTAGCTGCTCAGCTGAGCCTGGCTTCCTCAGGAAGTCTGTCTTCCTCCTGTCCCAGGTGAGGTCCAGCCCTGGCCCCTGCTCCTGAAGGGACCTGCGCCGCCACCAAGAAGCAACAACGATCTGGCGTCCACCCCCTCCCCACTCCCCCAGCTCTGCCGCGGCCCTGCCTCAGGCCTGGCCATGCTCCTCGTGGACAGTGGAGAATGACTAAGTCCAGGATGGACAGAGCGAAGCCACTGGCATGCTCATCAGGGAGCAGAGAGACGGGGCCGAGGAAGCACACGGCGTTGCCGCCACACAGGAGACTGGTGGCCACCACATGCCCGTGGACAGGGTGCAGCTAGGTCATCGTCCCTCCTTCTGTGAACCATGCACAGACATGGGAAGATAAAGCAGAGGGTGTGAGCAGACACCTGCTGTGGCTCAGGGACAGTCCGGGGGGGGGGGGGGCGGGGGCTGGGAAAAAAGATGGCGTGGGCTCCCCCCAGGCCGGGGGGGAGGGGTATGTTTTTACCGATAGAACAGAAAACAAAACACGACTAAGGCAATGGTGAAAGGCGGACCTCTGAAGGCACAGTGCTGCCCGTCGGCTCACGCACCCGCTGATGGGCAGAGCCGAGCCAAGTTCAGGCGTCGCTGTGGCAGGACTGAGAAAGCAATGCCAAGTTGCCCCTAACCCCTCCTGGGACAGGGCAGTGGTGAGGACCTGAGGCCCCTGCAGGCTCTTAGATTTAACCCCCGGGTCACTGGGCTAAACGAGGCCACCTGCAGCCAGAGGGGCAGGGACCCGTGATGGACCGTCACTGTCGGGCCCAGCGCAATGCCTCATGGGACAGGTACTGTACTCACACTGTGAGTCTATAGGGTAGACACTGTCATTACATCCACTTCACACACGAGCACGCTGAGGCTCAGAGCAGGGAGCCATTGTGTCGACTCACAGAGCGAGGAAGACTGAGGTGAGTGTGACCTCGGGCAGCCTGACCCCAGAGACGCCTCTCGGGTCTCTAAGCTGATCCTAGGGTGACTGCATCAATGGATCACCCAGGGCGGGGTCGACGATGGGACACCAGCCAGGACAGGCCAGGCCAACGGGGGCCAGGCCATGGGTGTGTCCTCTCTCTCTCTCTCTCTCTCTCTCTCTCTCTCTCTCTCTCTAATTGAGCATGAATCGTGTGTGTGGGGGCTGCGGCCACAGCTGGCCCATAGAACAACCCTGGCGTGGGAGGTATTTCATCCAGGACAAACTTGGGCATCTTATTTCAGAACCTCTCCCTCCAGGCTCAGCAACCAGGAAGGCACCAAAGGAATGACATTCTCCACTTGTTTTCTGCTGTAATCCCAACGCCCTGCACCCAGCAGGAGCCTGGGACATGCAGGTGAGGGATGATGGAGCCAGGAGGACCTGAGGGTGCCAGGCAGGATCCCCCCACCATCCTTGGCCAGCTCCACGCCAGGCGTGCAGGATGCAGCCGGTCCTCCTTTCCTGGAGGCAGTTTATTCCCTGATCCGCGCCGTTCCTTCCTGTGCCCACAGGCGCCAGATGGAGCGGAACGGCCAGTGCCACCCGTTGCGGGAGTGCTGGCGGGCTGAAGGCATGTGGGCACAATCTGCAAAGACCTGGCCAGGTCTCCCCAAGCCGGGGCTCATTTGTAGATGAAGACAAGACCCCAGAGATGAGCTGGGAATGATGGAGCGTTAGCACCCCTTTCTTTATACCACCTCGCCTGGTTCCACCAAGGAGGGTGGCAGGTACGAGAAATACACGCTGAACAAGGTAAAATGAACATCGAGGAAATCCGGAGAAAGGGGATTTGGACGGGGCCGCAGCAGCCAGGGGTAGAGACCTCACACGGCACCAGAGGAGGGCACACATGCAGCTCTGAGCTTCCTGGTAGGCAAAGCGAAAAGGAGCAGCACGAAGAACAAACCACAGATCGGACCACAAATCCCACCCCACCTGCTACCTGCATTGCTGAGACCCTGGGCCAGGTCACCAGATGCAGGAAGGGTGAGGTCAAGCGCTTGGAGGAAGAATGCAGCCACAAGGGCCCTGGGTGCAGCTGGGGAGGCACGCAGGGGCTGGAACTTGATTCCTCATTCAGGAGGGCCATGGGGACCTTCAGTTCCAAAGGCCTGATTCGTTCATGTGCTGGGCGTGTAGCATGCTTAGTCTGGGGGACACGTAGGGGCTTGCTCTCATCAGGGAGCAGAGACCCCAAGCCCAGGGGCCTCAAGGAGGACACACCTGCTCCCCACCTCCCCAGGTGGCTCGGGCCAGGTGGGTGAGAGCTTCTGAACACTGTGACTTGCAACCCAAGAATAGAAAGTTCAGGAGCCAGGCTGTGATGTTCAATGAAGGAATTCCTTATAAATACCTTAGAGCAGAGAGGGCACGAGTATGTCAACAACTGTGGGCATGGCGGTCCCAGTGAGCGGAGGTGGGCATGGGTCCTTCTGGGCATGGAGTGGGCTCCGCACACGTGAGGGTGGGTGTGAATGTGGGTGGGTGGGTATGTAGGAGATGGGTGTGTGGGAATGTGTGCACCTGCATGGTGGGCATTTACGTATGTGGGTGAGCATGTCCATACCTGGGTGGGTGTGCATGCACCTCTACATGTGTGCCCAGAGAGAAGAGCGGGGTGGGCATGCTGCTGCTTCCCTCCATCTCAGCCTCTGAATCTCTGAGTGTCTCTGGAGTTGCCAAGGAACGTCCTGCCCTTCCCACCCTGGGAGGATCCGAGGGGCAGACGCATTAGCAGGCCCTCTGTCCTCTAAATAGCTCAGGTGCTAAGTTCCCACCTCTGCTGCCTGTGATACATTAGCAGTTAATTAATGAAAATGTTTCCCCACATGGGCGTGAGGAGGTACAACACACAGCCACAGGGCAGGCGGGGCCCCGGGTGCCCAGGCGAAGGATGGGGCCAGCGGAGGGCGCCTGCTGACATTACGCACCGAGCTGAAGGCACAGGTGCCACTCCGCCCAGTCCCCTATCAGGCTCAGGGCAGCTGGAGCTTGTCCCCAGTACCCAACTCCACCCACCTCCCCATCGATGGATCCCATAAACCTGCAAGTCAGGCACGTTCTAGAACAGGCAGCGAGGAACACCAATGCCACAGCCTCACTCACTGAGCTTACAGCTCATCTCCAAGCCTGGCGCAGGGCCAACTCCCTTATTCATAATATTCCCTTCCATCCCAGCCCGGCCACTCTGGTATCATCCTGGGTATAGGGCTTATTGTTATTTTTCCAGAGCACAGGCACTGTGTCTGTCTTGCCCATCGCTGTGTCCTGCATCTTCACCGATGCCCGCACCCACGCAGTGCTCCAATAAACACGCCTGCTCCACCTGTGAGCCTGGGATGCGAGTGCGGGAGCCAGGACCTAGCCCCGTCCATCTGAGTCAAAGTCCACCCCTTAGTCATGCCAGGCATTTCTGCTTTCTTGCCTCCTGACCACTGACCCATCCCTGTCTCCTCTTCCCACACCCCCGGGACACCGGCCTCACAGCACAGCGGAAGGAGTGAGGTCAGGCACCAATGCACGTGCGGCATGGCTGGCCTCTCGGGAGACACGCACCATCTGTATCAGACAACGTCGGAACATGGTTTCTGCGTGTTTATTTATTCACTCACCAACTCATCATCAATATCAGCCGAGGCCCGCTGTGTGCCAGGGCCGCGCTGAGTTTGAATCAAGTCAACACGAGGTGCTGTCTCAGGCGGCATGAAGCTCACCTGCTTATGGAGCAGGAAGAAGACAAACAAGGGAACAATGAGATACCTCCTGAAACAGACACGCGCTCTGAAGGCTGTAAAGGAGAAGCCGGGATAAGGAGCAACAGCGTGTGGCCTCTGTGTCTCCCCGGAGTCCGTCCCTGCTCAGAGCAGAAGGAAGTGGTGCTGGACTCCCTGCTCTGGTGGCTCACTGACCACAGGGAGAACCTGGGCAAGGCATCAGCAGGAAGAATAGACAGAGGATTGCAACTGCGGAGCACACACTTCTGAGAAGCAGTTCTGGAAACTCTGAGCAGGGGGGACATTTGACTTGGGCCTTGCAGATTGAGTAGGTGTTAAATAAAAGGCGAAGATCCATCAAAGCCTGACAGTACGTTGTGATTGGAGAAAGGGGAGGAACGCAGGGAAGTGAGAGCCGATGTCCCTAGCCTGAGGTTGAGTAACATTGCCATGCATAAAAGTGAGATGCCAACTTTCTATGGCATTGACTAATGACCAACACACACACACACACACAAGTAAACATACACAAAACTAGCATCCATAACTAATAGGAAGGATATAATCTCAAAGTACGAAGAGAATCTTTTAATTAAACACATATGGATACATGAGGAAAATAATGAGCCATGTTGTCCTCATGCACTAGTTTGCTGGCAGGGTCTGTGCACTGGAATCTGAGAACTCTCAGGCCGGAGATCCTGTGGGGGGGATGGAGCGAGGCTGCGGCCTGGCCATGAGGAGCTGTGTGTGGCCGCAACAGAAGCCCTGAGGGTGCAGGAATCACTGGGGAACCTGCCGTAAGATCAGCATTGCGGGAAGGCCTCACAGGATGTTGGGGTGATGGGCAGATTGCGGGGGAACAAGATGGAAGACAGGGTGGCTGATTGAGAGGGAACAGGCAGTGAGGGCAGTGGGGCCAGTGGAGAAAGGAGGGAGGGAACCAGAGATGTCACCAAGGCAGAGTCCTCCTCAGAGCAGGGAGAAGAGTCAAGGGGAGACATGGACGCACGTGGAAGAACCAAGAAGACCAAGCTTTGTTTTGCTGTCACCATCAAGGCCCGTGCCGTGTGGTGAGCTGTGTTCTGAGCCCCTAGCATGGATGAGCTCGTCCGGTTCCCACCCAGACCCTAGAGGACAGGTGACTGTTTTCATTGCCCACATTTCAAAGGCAAAAATGGAGGCAAAGAGAAGTGAAATCATTTTCCCAGGTCACGCCGCCAAAGCCCTTATCCTGACCCCTGGTCAGAGCACAGGGAACAGATACTGTCATCAGGGACACAGGATGAGGGAGGAGAAGCAGGGAGGGCAGAGGTCATTAAAGCCGCATCTGTGGTAAAGGCAGGGCATTTCGGGTCTAAAGGCCCATGGCGTGTGTCCTGGCTGCAAGACACCGCCAGGACGGGTCTGTCTGGACCTCCCGAGCCACATTTTCAAAACAGATCTGAAGTCTCCCAGATGTGTAAGCATCCCTGCCTGGCCTGTCCCACTCCTCCTGGAAGATTCTTGAGTAACAACGGGAGAGGGGATACTTTGGGAGCACTGATCAATATGAACAGAATAGGGCTCCACGTGAGCACGTCCAGGAAGGAGCACTGTCGCTTCTCAGCATGAAGGAACTGAACTGGGCAGGGCAGGTGGGGCAGGCGGGGCAGGCGGAGGCAGCAAGAAGGGCTAATTCATTCAAAGGGGAGAACTGGGGGGCTCTGCAGGCTGTCCTGGGCTGAGAGCACACCCATCAGAACCCGTGGTCAATAACGGCCCATGTCAGAAGACGGCTACCTTCCCGGTGCCGAGGCTCAGGACCCGGACAGCCCCTCTCCCTCCTCCTCTGGCACCCAGCACAGTGCCTGGCACAGGGAGTGGAGGAATGAAGGAGTGAGTGAGTGAATGAAGGAATGAATGAATGAGAGAGACTCATCCTGAGATAGGAAAGCTGAGACAAAATCGAAACGCAGGTCCATGGTTATCAACAACCGCCTGGGCTCACCTCTGTGCCCCTCAATTCGGGATAATTGCAGTTCCTATGCAACCGCCAGGCCTCCGGCTGGCCATCACCTCTCCCGGCAGCCACCTAAGCCGCCCTTAACTCGGATGGCATTCCTCTCCCTTGCTCATTAGTGAAGGTGCTAAGAAACACAGAGGAGGAAGCAAGGCCCTGGAGTATGGTGGGTTGGGATCCTGCCTAAATGTAGCTGAGATTTTTAAATGCCCCAGGGGTGGGTGCTGAATTCTTCTTCTAGCTCAAGCAGACAACCCTAGGGGGCAGGGATGACCTTTTCAGCTCCATCTCACAGTCAGGAAGTGGAGATTGAGGGTGGAGCCACACAGCTCTTAAGTGGCGGGTTTGGGACTGGCATCCAGGCTCACTGACTAATGTTCACCATCTGGGCATGGCACCAGTGTTTCCCAAAGTGTGTTCCATGGAACCCTGTCATGAGAGATGCTTTGTGGATGGAAAACACTATCTACTCTCAAAGCCTTCCCTGAAGAGTCCCACCACCTGTATCAGAGGAAAGGCTCTGAGAAGTCCTGCAGTAAGCACTCCTATTCACCCGTTGAGCCAGCTTTTCCTAAACAGATGGGCCAGGCAACCCTATTCACACCTTGATGCCCAGATAGCAATAACCACACGAAAGCTGTCAAACGCAGCTGGCGCAATAGACCTGCTGAGTAGTGTTAACGACGACGACGTTTTGGAATATACAAGATCCTACCCGATATCTGTGTTCCAAAGCTAACAGGATTCTCTAAGATCGTAGCAGAGGTTGGGCCTCAAATTTTCCCAAGTCCCTAAGCTTCTTCCAGCTGTCTGAGTGCCCCCGCCCCCCGCCTCCCAGCAAGGATGCTGAAATTGGGACCAGATAACGGCATCATTTGTGCCTGTACACCAGTGGAAAAATCAAGACGTTATTAAAGTGATTAAAGCGCCTTCTTTCCCCTCACATGTGTGGTGGAAAAAACAGCGCATCTCACTAGAAGGCCCATCTGCTTAGTATCAACCCCGTGATTCTGCCAACGGGCCCGGGTGCCTGCCAGACATATGGCCATTTCTCCAAGTGAAAATCAGCTTAGCTCCGTAAATAAAGCGGTTCTGAGGCACAGCGCAGAGCTTCGGACCAGGAGTTCCACATAAAGAGGTCGGGTCCGGGAAGGGGGGGACCTGGGAAAGCTGCCTTGTCTTTGCATCATCCCCGCCCTTTGTTGCTACACGGCCTAGTAGGACGCCAGGTATTTGCACGTACATGAATTCTTATACAAATGCTTTTGGGCCCTAGCCGATTTGGCTCAGTGGATAGAGCGTCGGCCTGCGGACCAAAGGGTCCCGGGTTCAATTCCAGTCAAGGGCACATACCTTGGTTGCAGGCTCCTCCCAGGCCCGGACTCTGTTTGGGGCTCATGCAGGAGGCAACCAATCAATGTGTTTCTCTCACATCGATGTTTCTCTCTGTCTTTCCCTCTCTTCCACTCTCCCTAAAAATCAATAGAAAAAGATTAACAAACACACACACACACACACACCACACACACACACACACACACACATGTTTTTGGGAGATGCCCAAGACTCTGCAGACTTAAAAACTGCTTTGACAGACATCCTCCTAGAGACCCTGTTTGACAGAGTGAGAAAAATGAGTGCTTCAGGGAGCAGATTAACAGCAAGCAGTGTCAGTTTAGACAAATAATATTGTCTGACTTCCTCAATGCCTGAGTCCTAACCCTAACTTTCTCTTTTTTTTAATTCTTAAAAATATGTTTTTATTGAATTTAGAGAGAGAGGAAGGGAAAGGGAAAGAGAGAAGCATCGATGTGAGAGAGAAACATTGATGGGCTGCCTCCTGCACTCCGTGCCTGTGCCCTGAGCAGGAATTGAACAGGTGACCTTTTGGTTCATGGGATAACGCTCCAACCAACGGAGCCACACCGGCCAGGGCCCAACCCTGACTTTCTAAAGCTCAGGTGTGAGATGAGGTTCTTCTAGCACATCATTCAAAGCTTAAGGACAGACAAGTGTTGATTTTTTAGAAATATGCACACTTTAGCATTTTTTAGAGAAATTAAACACATTTTAAATGCTGGGAAGATTCTGAGTCAAAAGATTTGTATTTTGAAACATGTTCTACACTCGGTCAGCTGAGGTCAGAAACAGGCACGTGTTTTCTGGGAAGGGCCAGAGAGTAAACAGCTCAGACTCCACGGCCACACGTTGTGGCGACGCCCCCGCTCGGCTGCTGTAGGGGGAACGCAGCTGAGATGGCGTGCCAGTTACTAGGCAGGGCTACACTTCAATACAACTTTTTTTACAGAAACCGATGGCAGGCAGATTTGGTCTGCGGGTCCTCATTTGCCAACTCCTGCCTTAAGTGGTCCCTTTAGCAACGTCTTCAGGGAAACAGTTCCAGGTTCTCTAAGAAGGGAGAGGGAGAGAAGGCATGGTTTCTGATCCTGATCCCTTTCCCTGTCCCCACATTAACCTGGGGCCCAGGCCAGCCTCAGTCTCCCCCAGCAACTGCAGCCGCCTGCCTCCTTGATTTCCCCACGTCTGCGATTCCAGCCTCACTAGGCAAACAGGGTCTGACGCCACTTCCACACTTAATGTCACAGTGACTCTCAGCATGAAACACTAAACCCAACTGTGACCCCAGCCTCCCGACCTCTGCTCTCTAAGCTTACCTCACGCCATGCCCTCCCCACCATGCTCTAGTTGTAGCTCTTTCTTTCCCGCTCCGACTCATCAAGTTTCTCACACCACAGGGCTGCCTCCCAGGCCATCCCTCTGGAGGCAACACTTTTCCTCGACAAACTCCTATTCATGCCCCGTGGTCTCATCCTCCATACCCATCTGTTAGGTTTGCTGTTATTTTTTCCACCGTAGTCTTCAGTGCAATTTATAATTAGCTATTGATGTGTGTGTTCATTATTTTAATGTCCCTCTTAGCTAACTGACCATGAAAGCAGAGTTCCTGTGGAACTCGCTCCCAGGCTCTGAAACAGAATCCAGGGAGGCCCCGCAGGCGTCAGCCAGCATTTGAGAACCGGAGGAAAGGCGCTGCTCACGTTCCCAGCCCCTAAGCATGGGCAGCTGGTCCAGGCACATCGGGGACGATGATCCCACGGAGCAAGGCAGGTGCCCGGGACTCATACGCTGGCTGCTTCCTGAACTGGGTGAATCTCTGCCACCCAACACCCTGCCTGGCTCCCTCGTTCTGGCTCCGAGCAGTGGATTTGCGGCAGCTGATGGAGAGCTCCCACCACAGAGCGGACGGAGGGTGCTGGGCTCCATGCCTGCAGGTGTCTGTGCTCCCGTCATTGTGGCACCTGCCTCACGTGGGCCCTGGCCTGGCCCTGGCTCCGCTGGTGACTTTCATGGAAGCGAAGAGTGAGATGGACACAACCCAACAAGCCACAAGTCCGCGAGGCACACTTTCTGGGAAGTCACACGGGTGACAGGCCAGCCTGGGAACTGCCCTGCAGACGGAGCCTGTCTGCTCAGAACGTCCCTGAAGCTCCCGCTGTTGTGGCAGCTCCCTCGGCAGCGTCCAGCCTGGCGTCTCCCTTCCCGCCAGCCCAGCCCTCTGCAGAGCTGGGAGCCTGGGGTGCAGGGGGAGCTGGTGCGGACACCGCACAATAAGATGACACACACCAGGACTGTGACTCACGCAGACGTGCATGAGCCAGGAAAACAAAGCTTCGCTCAGTGTGCAAACTTTGAACTTAGCCTTAAATTAGAAATGTGGTAAAGGTGGTGTACTTCACAGCACTCTGGCTGTGGGAATTGTAAACGTGCTCCCATGACCACCAACGGACTAGCTGACGCTTCAACACCGCCCTGTGTCGGAGCACATCAGGAATTGTGCAGACTTTGAATGAGGTGGCAGCCTGCTCCTCCAGGCGTGTCTGGGGGCCGAGCAGAACACGGGCCCTGCACTGACCCGTAGCCGGCACAGAAGCTGGCCCGAGCCAATGACCGACATCACACAAGCCACGCCCGGCCCCCTGGCCTCTCGTGGGACACACTCTGCGGAACTGCTCTCACTCAAGTCCCCTGTGTACCCGGCTGCAGCTGCCTTCTCACCCCCTCGCCTTGGCCCGGCCCCTTCCCTGTGTGGCTTTCCTCGTCTGTCACCAGTGTCTCCTGGGAGCACTTTCCCTCTAACCCTTGGCCTGGAGTCACCTTGCAAAACCCCCAAACTAACACAGCCATCTACTCGGAGCTGGGTGCTGACGAGCAGAACTAGACGTGGTGCTTGACCTCACTGGGTTCACGGCTCCCTGGGCTCACGGCTCCCTGGGCTCACAGCTCCCTGGGCTCATGGCTCCCTGGGCTCCCGGCTTCCTGGGCTCATGGCTCCCTGGGCTCCCGGCTTCCTGGGCTCAGGGCTCCCTGGGCTCCCGGCTTCCTGGGCTCAGGGCTCCCTGGGTTCTCAGACATCAGTGAATGAATGGAATGCACAGGTGCATGGGGGCAGCCTGGACACATTTCCTACAAGAGGTGACTCGAGCTCAGGTGAGAATGAGCAGGGCCGGCATTTTCCAATGGAAGGAAAGGTGCACATCCCCTGGGAAGGGCCCATTCACACCGCTCTCCAAAGAGCTTCACTGCCATTCGTCTCGCCTGCCTCTCCTTGGGCGCCGCGTGGTAGAGAGATGAGTACAGTCCAGAAAGGCTCCCCGCGGACGGGAGCCTCTCCCCAGGCGAAGGAGGGTTTCCAGGTCCACTGCTCACCCACCCACGGGTGCCCAGCCCAGAGCATGACAAAGTGCACACCATGTCCACCTGCTTCAGAGGCTGGGCCCCCAAATGACCCAGTGTTCCCCCTGAGATGCCTCTTTAAATGTCGTTACTCTCCAACTCCCTTTATAAACATGAAATGGTGAAAGTTCTGGGTCACAGTTCCCAGCCCATGAGGAATCCCCTGTGGTGGTTTAAATGCATTGTTAGCAGTGAGTCCGTGGGGACCGCTTGAGTCTGGCCTCAGCCATCATCCCTCCTGGCCCATTAAGTAATGAAGTTACGCCCAGAGCGCCTGCAGGGAGCACCGCAGGGAGCAGGAGGGCCCTGCTCGTGGGGACAGGAAGTGTGGTGGGTGCTCTTGTGGGCACCTGTTTTGTGACTCAACATGCAACTGCTCAGAGCAGTGTAACCGGGTGTGTCAGAGATGTTCGGGACCATCACGAGAGTGGGCGAGGGTGTGGGGCACCGGACCCTCACGCGCTGGGCTGGCGCTGATCCCATACAGCGCCATGGCACAGCCGGGTCCCTGCACTTGTTGCTGGAATGACTCCGTCAATCAGGCAGAATCCCACACAAACTGAGTGCTCAGCCCGGTCCTCCTGACGGAGCGGCCGTGGGCTGGTTCTGTGCAGCCGGGGTGGTGCTGCCCAGTGGTTCCACGGGCCAGAACGGACCGGCTGCGAACGCAAGTCCCCACTCACTGCCGAAATTCGGCAACCCCCTGCACCCCCCCACCCCCTCCCCGCCCCGCCTTCCTGACATCTATGAAACGGGATGGTGTTAGCACCCACTGGGAATGGCCGTCGTCAGGACTGAACGCCTGGGGCTCATGGAAGCCCCTGTGGTGTCTGGCCACGCGCTGTTTAGCCAGCACAGCTGCCCTCACCTCGTCGGCATCCCGGGTCCCCGGCTGGCTTCCTGCCTCCCCGGCTCTGGCCACAGTCAGCCTCTCAGTGAATATTGTCAATGAGTGAAGACATGATGGAGGCCCTGGGCAAAGTTGCCGTTTTCAAGGGAGTCATAAAAAGCAAGCGCTTTGATTAAGTCTTTGATTTTCAACAGAATGGGTTTTCCCTTCCGACATCAAAACACACAGAGAATGAAAAACCACCAGGGGTTCCTGGTGGACCTGTGAGGTCTGAGTGAGATGCTGCCAGGAGGGGTGGCCCAGGGCAGGTTCTTAAGATACTTGGAAGAGCCACAACCCCGGTCCAAGATCTGGAAAGAAATACACAGCGAGGATATTCACAGAGCCCGTGTCCTGAGATCAACGGAGACGCAGGGAAGCGTGTGCGGCTCCTGCGGAAGGGCTCTGGTGGGAGGGCTGGGCTGCACGGGGAGCCCGGCCGGGACCCAGCACATGGGGACCGGAGTGCGGCCCATGGGTGTCCTGGAGGGTCCAGCCAGAGACAGCACTGCAGGACACACCACGGTGCCCCAGCCCAGTGAGCAAAGGGGACGGAATGAAGAGACAGAGGACGTGGCCGCTGTCGATGAGCCGTGGCTTCTCACGGTGGTTCCATGCTGACTGACACGTACGTGTGAGCAGCCTGGGCCTCCAGGAGCCGCAGGTGTGGTGAGGACCCCTTGGAAATGGGTGTCCCGATGTTGGCCTCCCGTGGAGGCTGTGCTGCTCTTCAGCATGTGCCGCTGGAGGGGGCGGGCGGTGCCCCTTCTCCCTGGAGGAGGCCACCAGCACAGGCCGCCCAGCACAGGCCGCCCAGCACAGACCGTCCTCTGCCTGCGTCGGTGCTGCCGGGGAGACCTGGAGGCTGCGGCGATTCGGAGAAACACAGCCCGGCCGCTTTCTCAGGGTGCGGTCTCACTGACGCTCAGAAACAGCCCAGGCCTCCGCGCAGGGGACGCAGTGGGCTCCACCTCACCCCAGGCAGGAGCGTGGTCAGGCCACATCCTCCAGGGCTCTCAGGCCCCCCCTGAGACCAGGTCACCTTCTCTCAGGGCCCCCATGACCAGGTGACCTTCTCAGGCCCCCCCTGTGCCCAGGTCACCTTCTCTGGGCCCCCCTGTGCCCAGGTCACCTTCTCAGGGCTCCCCTGTGACAAGGTCACCTTCTCTGGGCTCCCCTGTGACCAGGTCACCTTCTCAGGGCCCCCTGTGATCAGGTCACCTTCTCAGGGCCCCCCTGTGACCAGGTCACCTTCTCAGGGCCCCCCTGTGACCAGGTCACCTTCTCAGGGCCCCCCTGTGACCAGGTCACCTTCTCTCAGGGCCCCCCTGTGACCAGGTCACCTCTCAGGGCCCCCCTGTGACCAGGTCACCTTCTCTGGGCTCCCCCGTGACCAGGTCACCTTCTCTGGGGCTCTCAGGGGATCCCAACTGTGATGCCAGCTCAGGGGATGCCAGCTCATCGCAGACTCTCAGTGTTCACAGATGCTCAGCGCCCACCTTGTTGGAGTCAGCTCGCATGTGTGACTTGGTCATGTTCACGTCAGTCACACCTGAGATGACACTGGGGGAGAAGCCAGCCACAAAGTCCCCCAGAGTCTGTTTGGATCTCCCCAAACCCAGGCTGAGTTGGGAGTACTCATTTGATTTAACCATTTCCCCAGGGGGAGGGTGCTGTGTCCTTCGGGCTAAGAGCACAGAACCCAGTTAAAGCCCCACAGCACCGGGCGGACTTGAGGTCACCTCGGGAAGAGAAGTAAAGGAAGAAAAGTCCCTTTAAAGATGAGCTGCAAATAAGGAAAAGTGACTTTTGCCCAGTGTGCCACCTGTTGCCCCAGCCCCTGGGGCCCATCGTTAATGTATTCCTCTGGCATTACCGAGGGCTAAACACTCATCTATTAAAAACCTCATGAACGACACACTCAACACATTAAATTTTCACGAGATCTAATGGGCGCTTATCTGGGTAAGGAGTGGCGCTCTTGAGCGGGGAGGTCCCTGTCACCAGGCTCTCTGGTGAGGACAGGAGGCCACACAGGCAGCTGCGGTGGCTTCACGCACAGCTGCTCATGGCACGCGACAGAACGCGGCTGAAAGACGGTGGCTTCCTTTTAACACAGCTGTGCCAGGTGCTGATTTGCTCAAGGTTTAACCCCCGTGTTGTCTTCGACCAGACCATTCGAAACTGCCAATATGCGGCTGTCACTGACTTTCAAAAGCATCCACTTCCTACAGATGACCCTGCTGTCGGTTAAAACTAGGTCTCGCTGTATAAGGAGAACAAAGAGGGAACACGGCTGGACTGTCTGGGGGAGACTTTCCTACATCCTCACGCCCACACTGAGCCCGTGCGTGCCACCATGCTGCTCCACTGTCCCTTCCTTCCTCCCCAGGCGCTGCGCCTTGCAGATGGCCCGGCCGGTGGAGGCGCTGGTCCTGGGGCTCGGGACCGGCTGGCGCTCTGCCACCACCACAGCGTCCTCACCCCTTCCCGATGGGACCAGATGGAAGCGCCGGGCAGAGGAAGCATTCTGATCCCGCATCCAAGACAAGCAACGCACCACGCTCTTCCCTCCGTAACAGAGCCAAGCGATGCGGGAGACGCTGTGCAGATAACCCGGCGCCTCGGGAAGGAGAATCGGAAATTCGAGGGTCTGCAAGGTGTCGTAGTCTCTGACCACGAGAGCCACATGTGAACAGGACGTAAAGATGAGTCACTATACAGATCCCGGAAGATGAGCCGTAGGCAGTGACTGGCTGGGGCTTGGGGTTGTCTCCCCGGGGAAGGGGTAGGAACTAAATATTTGGGGACCGGCAGGCCAGCTCATCGCAGACTATTAGTGTCCACAGACCCTCACGAGCCGCGTTCCTGTTCTCGCGCTCCTGTTTCCTGCCGGTGGCTGTGCAGGCGGGTGGGGGTGGGGTGTAGGGGTGGAGCTCCTGCCAAGCTGGTGCCATAAGCAGAGTCCTTTTGCTGCCTGTGCTCAACGCACAGCACGGAGAGGAACGGATGTCCTGACTAATGCCCCTCCCCCCGCCCACACCCCCTGCCGGGTGTCTCCTCCTGCCCACACCCCTGCCATCAGAGCAGCGCTGTCACCGCCACAGTGACAGAGCAGCGCTGTCACCGCCACAGTGACGGCCCCGGTGGCGGAGCTCCAGGACTTGCTAGGAACTTGGGACTGACACTTGTCCCACAGCAGGACCGCTGGGCTTTGAGAACACAGCCTGGCTCTTCCCAGCCACTCGCAGAGCAGGCCTTAGGGAGAGATTCCTGGGGACATGGTCGGCGCCATGGGGCGACGCAGCACCCGAGTGAGCCCCTGGGCGCAGCTCTGCGAGGCCATGAGCCCTCTGCACTCACCCACTTCAGTCATCTCTGCCCCACACCTGTCACTCAACACTTGGATTCTGCATCTTTGTAGGAAGAAAACCGGAGCGGGTTTGAGAGAAGCACCGGGAAGGCCCGCACACCGTCTGAGGCACCTCCGGGGGCTGGAGCCCGGCAGAGAAAGCTCCCAGCTCCACACCACACAGGCCGGGCTGGGACGGTCCCCGTCTGTCGAGCTTGGGTTGCCAAACGGAGGGGCCGCTAGTCGATCCGGCTTCCTGTGTATGTGTGTGACCCTGTGTGTCCACTTTCTAAGCAAAAATAAGCCCAGAATGGGCAAAGCAGAACAAACACTTCTTTCCCCAATTACCAGCCCTGGGGAAAGGCTCCATTACTATTATCTTTCCAGGCCCGAGCGGAATGTCCATTAACGCCAATGGGATCTGGGCAGGAGCCCAAGGAGCACTGGCTTCTGGGAGCCGGGAACGCTGGTCTCGGCCCTGGGAGGGGCCATGTGAGCATCCTGCAGGCCTGGCCACCGGCTGGGGTCTGAGTGTCATTGTCACGATCCCCATGTTCACAGAAGCCTCAGGAGGGGTAAGCATTTCAAACATGCTGCGGTTTGCGAACCTAGCCATGTCATTCCCTCATAATGATATAAAATTATAATTAATAGATAATATCGAAATATGTACTGAGGGAGGCTAGGTGGTTGCATATATAAGGAAGCTGCAGCTATTAAAAATCCAGAAGAACTTAGTGTGAATAAGAGAAGCGGGTCTACTATGAAGCATGCGGCAACAGTGGACTATTTAGAGGCTGGGCTGAGTCTCTGACCTCACTCCGGAGGTCAGGGTGTCATGAGATGAAGGACAAATATAAAGATAAGAACCAGGAAAAAAAATGAGCGAGTAGCTACTTCTCTGACTTGGGGATGGGGACGACCATCTAAGAGAGAAGCAATTAACAAAGCCTTAAAGAAAAAATACTCATACATTTACCTAATAATCCTATATAATAAAGATGTAATATGCAAATGGTCATTACTCCGTGAAGCATAACAACTGACCGTGTAATTACTGGATCACGTAACGACCAGGTCTTGGATCAGCAGGAGGGTGGGGCAGTGAGCTACAAGCGGGCGAGGAAAGCTACAGGAGGGGGCAGGGCAGCAAGCTATCAGAGGAGGGTGGGGAGAGGGGGGTGAGGGAAGCTACAGGAGGGTGGAGCAGTGGGCAGAGAGCTACTGGAGGGCGGCAGCAAGCTACTGGCGCAGGGATTTGTGCGCAGGGCTACTAGTCTTTAAATAATCTTCTGACCATGAAAACACACCATCTAAAGAAAAAAAAACACAGGATGCTACTCAGTGGAGAAAGTATTTTTAACATTTACAAGAACATATCAGTCCAGTAAGTGGAGCCAGCACCGCTCTTTTGGGTGGGGGGTGACTGGAGGAGACACTTCACTCTTTGCTGATGAGATTGAAGCTCGGCATCTTCTCTCTGAAGACTTAGTGGAAGCATGTAAAAGCCTGAGCATGTTTGGGCCCTTGCACACGAGAACCCAGGGCCACAGACTGACTGTGGAAAGGAAAGAAGATGGTCTCAGATCCCAGTGGGAAGCGGTTTCCAGCATAAGTTTCCACACAACGAAATAACACTCCCTATTAAAAATCACATCTTTAAAGAAATCTTTTGAAAATGAGGAATTTAAATGAAAAAAAAACGCAGGATGCAAAACTAAATATAGAGAACTACCTGCA
>NW_005871565.1:635955-649884 GCF_000147115.1 Myotis lucifugus | reverse complement strand
TGATTCCTGTGGAGGGTTTTGCAGACTTAGAAACAATGACAGTCCAGCTGGCATGGCTCAGTGGTTGAATGTCGACCAATGAACCAGGAGATCTCGGTTTGATTCCCGGTTAGGGCACACGCCCCGGTTGTGGGCTCGATCCCCAGTGGGGCAGCGTGCAAAGTTCAAGTGGGGACATACATTGGGAGTCACTGGCACACAGAGTGTACTTAAAGCCTTGGCAGTGGACAAGGTCATTGTAAGAAATCACAAGTGCCTTCGTAAGGCTGGAGTGAAGGTTCCAGGAAGCTGGGGAGAAAGGTGGGGCAAGGGCCAACCCTGAAGCGCCCCATGTGCTAAGTTGTAAAACTTTCTTAGGAGAACCATGCAGAGCCCCTGACAGCTCTGACAATGGTGCAGTAAGATGACTAGATTTGTATTTCAACAGCTGACTCGGGCAATACCTGTCATGAACATCTGGGCCTGACCTGCATCCACTCCACCTTTCATTGGTAACTAGAGGCCTGATGCACAAAAGTCGTGCAAGAGTAGGCCTTCCTTCCCCTGGCTGCCGGTACTGGCTTCCCTCTGGCACCCGGGACCTGGGCTTTCCGGGCTTCCCTCACAGCCCCGGCTTCGTCCGGAAGGTTGTCCGGAAGGACATCTGGTCTAATTAGCATATTATGTTTTTATTATTATAGATGAGCCTCGATTCACCTTTCAGGCCTCATTCTCCTCAAAGAGAGGAGAGGCAGTCACTGCACCCCACCTTGAAACAAGGCACCGACCCACACTTGGGCTGATGGGATATTCTTCCCTGGGACTTTGAATCCAAGATGAGTGATAACAAGGACTGAACCCAGAGAGATGACTCATCCCACAGCAGGGACAGCTGGCAGGCCAAGCTCACTGGGACCGGGGCAGAGTGGTTGGCCAATGTCCCTTGGGGTAGCTGAGCTTCCTCCATGGCTGGCTGGCTTCCCCCAGAGAAAGCTTTCCAGGACAGGGTCAAGCTTCAGGCCTTGGGAACCACAGTGCCCTTCCAGAGCATTCTGTTGGTTATAAGTGATTCACAGGACTAAGATGAAAGGAGATGGAAAAAGATGCCACCTGTTGATGGCGAAGTGACAGGATGAGATTGGAAGAGAGCACACCGGAGGTCAGTATTGCTGTGTCATCTTCAGAAAACTCCACCTGCCACTGTGATGAAGAGTCCCAGGATCGCCAGCCACCAATGAGGATAGCAAACCCTTTGTGTCTGGAGCCTGTCTCACACCGGGTCTAAGCAGTCCGTGCACTGGGCCAGGTCCTGTGTGCAGAGGGATGTCAGAAGAAAATGGGAGGTTAACTCCCAAGGGGCCTGTGGTAGATGCATCACTGTGCACAACAATTTGATCTCAACCACACATTCTGATCCTGGCCGGGTACTTTTCAGCACCTCGGTGTAGAGGAGGATACATTCTGCCCACCATCAGGCTTGGAGGTGTGATGTACTCCTGCCAACAGAATGTGAGTGGAGATGACAAACACCAGACACACCTGAGCAGAGCTCTGCCTGGTTGGCTTGGCCTCATCTCAGTCTTACTGCCACAGGAACCACGATCCTCAGAGAGGAGCTATTCCTTTAGCCCAAGACCTGGAATAAGAACTCATGCAACACAGAGGTCTGCAAACCTCAGCTTAAAAGGAAAACAACTGAGAAATTAATGTTTGTGCTATAAGTCATAGAGATTTTGGGGATGTTTGTTATAGCAGCAAAGCTGACAGATACAAGGTTCTTAGACGAGAAACACCTATGGCAGTGGCAGCCAAAGGCTGTCTCACAAAAGCAGCACCTAGAACTGGAACAGGGGGCTGCCTGTTTGAGGACCGCTGTGAAATACCTGTCTGATGGCAGCGTTATTATGGAAAGGAGGAATCGCCCAGTTTTAGTCCATCCAGAAAATCAGACAACCCCAATGTCAAAGATACGTACAGGAAGCCACTCCTGGAATAAATATTCTTATTGAATCAAAAAGATATACAAGAACAGATCCTCCTGTGATCTCTGGAACTCCCACCCATGTTGGAGGCATCAGGCACCAACCCACTGCCTCCGTGGGAAACAAAAAGCCCTGCACCTTCAGGACACGCTTGTCGGCATGACTTGCTTAATTGACTCTTTCCTTTCTTCTCATCGCAACAGAAACCCTCTATCATTTCCTTGGTAACCTATCCTCCAGTGTCTCTAACCTGCTTGATTACAGTATTTAAAGTAATTGGCTTAAATTGTTCATTCTCTTTGATCCACTTCTGGGAATCTATCCCCAAAGAAAAAGCTTTTTGCAGAAGAATGTTCACAGCAGCATTAATTATACTTAAAAGTGGGGAAGTTAAATGTGCCACAAAAGGAGTGTTTAAGTAACTGTGATGCATCAATTCAGTAGACTACTGGGTGCCATTTAAAACTGCTTTTGTCAATGACATAAAAGTGTCAGAAAGAAAATATTAAGTGAAGAAGCAGGATATAAAATGGTGTACACAGATTAAAAAGATGTAAAAACAAATCCAAACCCAGGGAGACATTTTTGGCAGGAAATACACAAAACTAACAATGGTGAGAAGATGAACTTCTTTCCTTCTGCTTTTCTGCAAGTTATACTTTTATAACAGAATGAAACTTTCTAAAAATGCCTTCTCCAGCTACATCACTCTTGACATTTCCTTCTATCATATCCCTGTAAGGTATCAAACATTGGTCTCTGTCAAATCTCACACTGGAGGGCACAAATTAATCAGGTTTTAACTGAGCATCTACTGTGGGTCCCCCCTGGGGAGGGGGCACAGTGTGTGGGGCGTGCCCTTTGGTGGGTGCAGCACTGTTGCTAGAGCAATATGGTCAGCTTCCACCCACGCTCAACTGTTCTTGTCTCCTTTCCCAAGACTCAGTTCACTTATAAGTAAAATGGGAAGGATGAAATACACTTCCCTTTCAAAATCATCATGAACACAAATAAGATGATGGATAAAATGCTGCAGGTCACTAACGGGATACTGAGTATATGTAAAGTTCTAAAGATAACACCTCTGATTTAATCTTGTTGCATCTTCTTCCATAACTGGAACTTTTGGTAGAGGCCATCCTTTAGCCATGCCCCACCTGAGGCAGAGTCTCAGGGCCAAGTCCTAGGGTGTGGATTCTCTGGGGCAAACACCCCGTGGCCTGTGGGTAAGGGTTTGTGGCTTGCAGAGACCTTTCCTGACTGCTCAGGGACTTCTCATCAGTGCTGCCACCTGGCAAGGTGGGAGGGCTGAGAGATGGGAATTCTGGGAAAGGGAGGGAGCTAGGGAAGGCCTTAGAAAAGTCTGTGACCTGCTCGGGGTTATAAAGCCAAGCAGTAGATGAGTTGGGGCTCAAATCCAAATCTGAGCCTTGAAACAGAGATGAGCTAGAAGTTTCTTTATCTGGGTGTTCTGTGAATTTTAACACAAAAATTTTGCTGGAGTTGGGGTGGGACCAGGAGTCCTGGATTCTAGATCTATCCTTGTCATTAACTTGGGAAGAATAGGGAACTCATAAGACCTCTCTAGGCCTCAGTTTCCTCATGCTTAAAATTAGCAAATTTGACTTAATCACCAAGGTCCTGATATGCTAAAATTCTAGTCTAAATGTAGCAGTGGGATTTCTGGCTTATTAAACATTTTTATTTCAAATCAACAGGTTGACAGCACAGATTTATTTACATAACCAAAATGTGAGGACTGAATAGTAGGCATTGTTTACCTACTGCAAGTTAGGAATGATATAGGATTTCTCACTGAGCAATGTACAAATCATGGGCTTCCTTTCATTTACAAAACTGTCAGAGGGCAAGAAAGATTCACCATGTTTTTAGCTGAATTTTACTTATTTCCATAACTTCTCTGTGACCTACACACACTACTATTTTAAAGAGTGACATTTCCCAGAGGAAGAGATAAAAAACAGAGACAACAGAAAGAGAGTATTTTAAAAGAAAAATGTTATTCATCCACTGAGTTAGGCAACTAGCTTTCTAAACAGAATAATGGCTCTAAATTATTTGCAGAGTATTAATACAGTGTAGCCACATGGTACTATAACTTGGGAAATGCACATTAATGATTAACCCTAAAAGCCTTCACCTGCAAGAACTAGTTCCTAAAAATTCTAGAACTTTAAATTACAGTGATAGTTCTTATTAGACTTGCAAAATGCGAAGGCTCCCCTGCAAAATACAGATCTGCTTATAAACAGACCTTTGCTGTATTCCCACAGTCGTCAATCCCACATCATAAGAGAGAAACACCAGCACTGGCGCATCGTTACATCCAGCCCATTGTCGGAAGGGAGAAGTTAGGAAACCTACATGTAACTTGCTGGAGTCTGAATAGCTACAAGGGCATCTCTGCATCAGCACAGGTAGGACATTTCTTAACCCCTGGGGTCACCTGAACAACTGCAGGGGCAAGGTGTCCCAGATGCCTTTGGAGTCACACCACATGCCCCAGGCTGGCTCCAATTGCAGCTGCTGCCCAGTGGATGGTGCTGTGCTCTCTGATCGAGTCCCAGCTCAGTGCCCAGGGGGTGGGGTGGCGCACATGCAGAGATAGGGCAGAATGGAGCCCGACTACAGAAGTGACCACAGTATGTTACCTGTGTGGGCCTTTGCTCCCTCATGTCTAACTCTCCTCTTTCCCTCGCTCCTGCTCCCTGGGATTTACTCCTGGATCACTGCCCAGTCCCAGGCAGGGGCGGGGACTTCCAGGAGAACCGAAAGGAGGAACAGTCAGTGTGTTGTCAAAAGAAAGAGAAAACAAGATACATGGAGATAAACTCAGTCTGACCACAAACATCCACGTGAACAAACCAAATGCAGACCCAGCACAGGAGCTCCCACAGGAGATTAAATCTGTCCAGAGCTCCCAGAATTGGGCCATTCTCTGAGGCTCAAATGTCCAACCAAAAGCAGGCAGGGCTGTTGTAGGAGCCTATGATTCCCTATTACCCCTCAGAAACTCACAGGTCTAAAAGCAAGACTATGAATAAACACTGCCAAATAAATGGGATTAGAGAAACAAAGAAAGTGAGACTTCCCTCCTTCAAATGATTACATATTTGTCTCTGAAACCTGTGGCTTTGCCCTCCTTTGGGGGGCAGCCTTTAAAATCCGGTCCAGTCCATAGAGGCGTCCCGGGAAGTCGGTGCAAAGGCCGTGCCTTCCTCACACAGGCACAGAGCACACAGCTGTATCTCCATCTCCGTGTGGACCTGGAGGCAGAGACAGGCTTGGGGCAGAAAGAGACATGGGCTTCCTGAGGCCAGAGGAGCACAGGACAGTCCTCCCCATGGCTGCACTGTCCCATGGAGGGAGGACCCGTGTGCTCAGCCACCTGAGAAGCTCAATCAGAAGGGGAAAAGGAGAGCAATGAGAACATCCTTTAAATCACGGACATGTCTGCAGGGGGAGAGGCCACGGCGGGGAGAGAGGCGGGTGTGGACAACTATGTACCACATGGCACGCGGGACACGTGTTTAGGGGCACAAGGTAGAGGCAAAGACAGTTCACATCACCGATCCGTCTCTTGACATACTCGCCTGGAAACCACACTTCCATGCCAATATAAAGGTGAGGGGGATGGCAGAGGAAGACAACCTTGCTATAATTTATCTAACTGTATGTACTACTGCCTTAGAGAAGCAAGGGCGGGGGCGCATTTTAATAAGACAACCTGTCCCTGTGTATTTGATCCATCCACACATTCCCCAAATAGAGAATCAAACCGATGGCTTATATGTCTGTTGGTTATTTAAAGATGCAGACTCCTCTAATTAGGAATGATCATACCAGTTTCTGTGAAGTCTAGGATGATGCCCTGATTACTGGCAACCACAGTGAAAGCTCTGACTGAGTCTCACTCTTGCTGTGAAGAGAGGCGATAGGGAGCCGTGCTCAACGTGTGCGCTCCAGCACTACAGCAGTGTGGGACCTCGGACAGCTACCTCACCTCTCCCTGAGGCGGATTCATCATCTACGTAATGACACATCTGCTGTGCGCTAATTCACAAACAGAGCTCATTAGCATGGTAGCTGGCACAAAGGTTTTTTTTTTAAAAAGTGAGCTCTTTGGACAATGAACTGACCCCAACACGCAAAACTCCTCTCTCTGTCTGGGACCACACTCCCAGAGTCCTGTGAGAGGGGGCCGACAACTCACCCATTAAAGGTCCAAAATCCCTCCTCACCTGCAACCTCACCTTCCCGTTACTAACCCTGTGCCCGTGAGGGCAGAGAGAAAGCTCCTCTGTAGAATGAGCCTGTCATGCAAGTCCACCCAGAGCCCCTGGCAAAGTGACCTCATGGTACACCTCTTGGTCCCCAAACTGGCTGCTCATCAGAACCACCTGTGAGGCTCGAAGAACTCGGAGGATGGGCTGCCCCTTGACGCTTCTGCCCCTACAGTCTGCAGCCGCGCAGGTAAGCGGTGCCTGTGAGTTTTGGTTTCTTTTGTTTTCACAAAGCTCTCCAGGTGTCTTAGGAAGCAAGGCTCTCCAGGTGTCTTAGGAAGCAAGAGGCTTAGGAACTTCTGTTCTAAGGTGCAGATGTGACTCTGCATCAGTGGTTCTCGTTTGGGGTGATTCTGCCCTCCGCTCAGTGGACAAGGGGACACTAGGCAATGTCTGGAGATGGTTTCTATTGTCACAACTTTGGAAAGTGCTGCTGGCATCTAGTGGGTAGAGACCAGGGACGCTGGTAAACATCCTCCAAGGTGTGGGACCATCCCCCACAACAAAGAAAGATCCGGCCCAAAGTGTCCACCACACCAACGCTCCAAGTCATTTCAGCATGTGCCTTCCTCTTGGTGGTGCCCAGAGAACAGACATCAGATTCCCGTGTTCATCAACGGGGACAACCCACAGAGCAAGAGGGCCAAACTGAGTGACACGTGTTGGCCTGATGGACGGGAAACAGCTCTGAAAGAGCAGTGATGGATTCCCAGAAAGGCCACCAAAACGCTGCACAAGGGGGAACAGAAACATCATATGAGAAGAGCACACTAACAATCACAACATTGTAGACACATCAAGCGACAGAGCTGCTCCTTTTGACCAGTGAGTACCAGCTGTGCCTGCCAAACACCCCACTTTGTCCCACAACTGTCCCAGGAGACAGATTTTTCCACTGCCTTGAACAGTTGAGGAAAGCATGGTTCACAGGGTTTAAGAAGTGTGTTCAAACACGGTGCAGTATACAGATCTTGTAACAGAAATCCACACCTGAAACCTATCTATACTAATAAAAGGGTAATATGCTAATTAGGGTGGATGTCTTCCGGACATCCATCTGGACAAAGCCACAGTGGCTATGAGGCCTGGGGCTCAGGCAGCCTTGGGCTCAGGCAGCCTTTGAGTCCTGGTGGCTGCGAGGCCTGGAGCTCAGGCCTTGCAGCCGCCGTAGCCAGCAGTGGCAGCAGCAGTGGGGTGATGGGGGTGGCACCTTCCCCTGATCAGCCTGGTCGCCCCTCACAGAGGGAGGCCAGCCATCAGTAGGACATCCCCTAGGGGGTCCCGGACTGTGAGAGGGGGCAGGCCAGGCTGAGGGAATCCCCCTAGTGCAGGAATTTTCATGCACCGGGCCTCTAGTATGTTCATATTGACCAATGTCACCCCAGTGCATTTAATAAAAAAAAAAAAGAAGTGTGTTTAAGGCTGCCAAGCTGGGCTATGGACCCAGCCCACTTGTATCACCAGAAGCCCATGCTTGGGCCACTCACCACCCAGCTTCTCACCTCATGCTGTGTCTCTGTTTCTCCAAAGCATGATCTGAGGCATCTGGTATACCTGACATCCTGTAGCCCTACTCGGGTTCTGTGGGAAACATCTAGAGGGAGTGGGCACAGACTCTGGGGTCTGCAGGAGCTCCACTGATAATTCAGAGCACCCTGAGGTCTGAGCACCAGATCCCGCACTTCCATGCCCTCTGCTTGTCCAAGCACATTACTGAGACCAGCAGCTAGATTTGCTTCCTACAGAGGCCAGAGCTGGGCTACAAAAAAAGACACATTCCCCTGAAGAGAAAACAAACCAGAACAAAATGTCGGCTCATTTGATCAGGGAGATGAAAAACGCTGGAATTTGCATGCCTTTACTCAGGGAAGCCAGTTCCTACGGGAGGACATGGATTCACCTGAGCAGGTCAGTCTCATAAATGAGCAGTGTCTAAAGTGGCAGCACGCTAGGGCTTCGTGGCTGCATGGATCGTGTCATTTGGCCCCAAAGTCCCACGACCAGAAATTACGAGGCACATTTGCAAATAATCTATTTGTGCCATGTTGGAGGCCTCATATCTAACAGAGACTTTACCAGCCGTGGCCTTTATTTCACCAACAACAGAATCAACCTCGTAGGAACAGGCTGCTAGCCACATGGGGCGAATAACTACGGGAATAATGAAGAGGAAAGTTGTTTATTATTCCCACCATACTTATTCTACTGGCTTGTCTGAGACCTACTACAGTTTGTCCTACTGTTGCAAGTACCCCGGTTTGCTCTAATTTGTCTGCCCAATGACTGTGAATTAAAGTAACCTGCAACTGCTTTTTTTAAACAAAGGGAAAAGAAAGGTTGAATCCCATTGATGTAGAAAAAAAAATGCCATGAGCAGCCCTTGCAATGCCCATTCCCTTCCTAATGACCCAGCTGTGGGCTTCCTGACGGATGGAAAAGAATGACAGGGCTCCTGACAGAGCGTATGTAATGAGGCCCTGGGTAATTACAACCAGACATCCACCTGCACCACTAATGCCAGCGGTGGTTCCGCCAAATTAGAGAATCAGGGTCCGTGGATAAAGACTGGCATATGTGTACTCGGCAATTTTATTAACCAATAACATGCTTTGTGTAAGAGACATGCAATTTGCACCCCTCACTAATTTCATAGCCTGTCTGTGGGTGTAGGTGGGGGTTGGAGTGTGTGTGCCATCACTGAACGGCTAGGACATCTCAGAATAAAAACATCACCAGCCAGTCAACGAAGAGAATTATTCATGGGCTTGTTAAAAGGTCACATGCCAAAAACTTCATTCAACAAAAAGGAGCTGAGGTGTGTGGTGTCCAATTTTTTTTTAAGGCTCAAGAGATGATTGGAAATGTGGACGAGCAACATCTCACTTAGAAATAAAGCTATCACTGGTGCCTTTCAAAACCCATTACAGAGAAAATTATTAGGGCACTTCTTTGCCTCACCCTAAACCCCCCAACTTCTCAGGCACCTACTGCTTCATCTCCATCCTGCCACCTTCCTCTGCCTTAGGCAAAGGAGCTCATATTTAATTCATCTTGAGATGAATTACTCTAGTCATGTTGTGGCTTCTTCCAGGAGTAGGATCAGTGTGGATAAGTGGCTTTTCTCCGGTTCAAAGGAATAAAGGCTTCATTAATCAGGAAAATGTGAAGAAGGGGGCGGGTCCTTAAGTCCAGTCTCAGTGAGTCACGTGATTCCGGTGGTTTCTGGGATGGGCCCAGGAGCCTGTGCTTTAACAAGCCCTCAGGGGACACGGGGTGCAGGCTCGGCAGCACTGCCACCACCTAAGAGCAAGATGGGCACCACTTGCAAACTGCCGCAGAGCCTGCCCCTGGCACCTGGCCAGACCTCATGGGGCAGCTCCCCTAACCATCTCCCAGACAGGGGCAGGGGTGTGTGGAGACCCGAAAAGCTAAGGGGGATGCGCCTTTAAGGGGAGTGAGGCTAAGATAAGTGGGGTGAGGAGGCAACAGGAAGGAGTACCTGCGGCAGGACTGCTGCGGGCATTTAGACACAACAAACTTCTCCTTTAGGCTGGAGGAAGGGGCTCTGCAGGGGACACAGAATGAGCTGGAGGACTCAGCCTGATGCCCCAGGCATGGCCGCTTCCGGCTGGCGGGATTTCCAAGTGAGGTTTGCTCAGCCTGCAATACGTCAGAAACACGGTAACTCTCACTCCACACTGGGCACTGCCTTTCCCATGGCTAGCAGGGTGGAAGGAAGGCGGTTTTCTGTTTAATGGAAGTAAAGGGAAAGGACACTTCGGATGCATTTAGCAGGACAACACAACTTTATAAAACCACCCAAAATCTGTGAATATTTTAAAGAAAATAGTTATCCCAGGGAGGAGCTGAATTAAAATCCACTCTACGACTATACCAGACAGATTGCCTGCCCGAGGGGAGCCTTTATGTCATTAGTAAACTCTCTATGCAGGTTCGCTCCATCCTACATCCGCTAATGCCACTTTACACACAGCAGTGAAAACAAGCAATGAAATCAATTCATCAAAAAGCAGATTCAAAAAATCAAGAGTTTTTTAATGACGAAGAAATGCTCACTGTGGGAAGTTAAGTGGGGAAGAAAGTAGGATGTACAACCAAACACATACAGTTTTGTGAAAACCCCGTAAGCCCGTGCATATGCGTAAAGGAGATGGAGAGAACGTCAGCCACTTCCTCTGGTGGTGGGATGAGGGGTGATTTTTAGTTTTATACTTTGAGATTTTGCAATTATAAAAAGTTTTAAAAAATTGGGTTTTTTTGCAATTGATTTTCAAAAATCATAAAGATAAGTTACAATATCCAAGCAGGGCTGAGGCCAGCAGTGAGGGTTACAGGAGACGTGCAGGGAAGGAGACGTGCAGGGAAGACCTGCACTGGGAGAGATGGCGCTGGGCTCCAAGGCCACTGCCAGCCTAGTGGCCAGGCCAGGCCTCCCAGGAACTCACCATCACGCAGGTTAGGAACTGGCTTGTCCCCATATGAATCCCAAACCAAAAGGAAGGCTGGCCTCACAAGAAAGTAAGGGACATGCAGGGCGCTGGAGGAGGGCAGCACCTGCCCTCCCCCTTTAAGTTCGTTCTGCAAATGCTATTCCTTCAGATGCCCAGGAAATGGCCCACCCGTCACTGCGGACGCCTTGCATGCGCTCTACGAGGCCCTTGGGAGAAAAAGACGGACTTCCCAACAGGAATGGGCCCCAGTGAAATTAAAAAAAGAAAATGTCTTTGTTAATAAATCTACCCGAATAGTTTTTATTCCGTAAGAAAATAACCCAGACTACTAGTTTAAGGCCTTTTCTTTAGCTCAGTAACATATGCCTTCTTTGGCTCTAAATCTAATAACCTCAGCGCCCCTCTGGAGTTGGAAGGAGAATAAATCAAAGTAACGCTTTCTGGAAAGCGGCTAATGTGCAAATGCGTTTTCTCCCAGTACACACACACCCTTCCTCTGAAACGGGCCAATCAAGTATCAGACAGTCTAGCGTCCACAGAGAAACTGGGTTACAGACAGGCCTCCGTTTCTGCAGCTAGGCCCTGATTCTTTCTGGCCTCCATTCCAGCCACATGGACCAGCTCATATCACAGTCCAGTTTTGATGGAGAGAAGAGAGCGAGGGGGTTTTATGTTTGTTCGGCATTGCCATTTAACATCCCGCTTTGAGAAGGCCACTAAAATATGCACTTTGGCTAATATCCTAAACCTGTCCTCACAGAGTTTCGCTTGCAGGCTTCCACTGCCCGGGGGATGAATGGGCAGAAGGAGGTAGCGGACGGTGCCAACCATAGAGAGGTGGGTGGATGGGCCTCGTGCCCAAACAACAGACAGCCAGCACCTCGCACCGTGCGATTCCTCCCCCTCAGGCCCGCCCTCCTGGACTGTCCCGGGCACCGGGTATAACACACACGCTGAAAGTCATCTCTTTCTCCCAAGACCTTTCATCAGCCCATTTCCTCCCTCAGCTCCTGGGCTCTTAATAGGGTGTGATACTTGCAACTTACAGCTGTGATAATGAGGAAACATGTATTGGAGCCTGAATGGGCTTTCCACTGCTGCCAACTACGGGGTCCCTGGGAACGCAGAATCGCAGTTAATGACAGAAGGGCAGACCCAGCTTTGTGTAGTCTATTGTCTGTAAGCCTGTCCCGGCTCTAGTTACTCATGATATTCAGGAAAGCAACCTCATGCCGACCTGCAGCTGTGCCCGCGGTGAAGGGCGCCGGGGGAATACTGCCGGCTCGCTGCGCATATCAACTAGGTGAGCTTACCATCCCTGCCTGTGTTCCTCATCCCCCCCTGCCTTTGTGGCCGGCAGCCTTTCCCATCACAATGGCCACCTCATGAACGACCCAGATGACATGAGTGGGGCACAACAGCCCCACCACGCTCGGGGCAGCAGGTCTCAGTGCAGGCACCCTCTGGCCCACAAACCAGCTTTCACCCTCATTCAGACTGCAAACGGGGCTAGGATACGGGAATGGTCTTTAAAATCACAGTTCAGTTGTCTCTTATTAAAGAAAAAAGCACCCAGTATTTCCCACACGGGCCCGAGGAGCACACAGAGGTCGGTGCACAGAGACTCGTGCACACGCCGTGAATGGCAGCACAGCCTGAAAGAGCAGAGCTGGAGCAACGCAGGCTTCCTAACAGGAGACTGTGACGTGAATTCTCACAGAGCCAATAACAGGACTCCACGGGGCCCTTGAAGTGAACGGATTAGATACCGACGGGAGATTTAAAATGACCTTGGTGTTGTGTTAGGAGAAAGAAGCAGGATCCAGAATAATATGTACGGAAAGATCCTATTTTCATTGGCACCCAGTCATGTGTGTGCAGAAAGCATGTGTGTGTGTATTTTGTTTTATTTACACAGAAAATATTCTGGAGGCACATACACCAGACTATTCAGATGATTATCTTTACAGGAGGGTAGGAAAGGGTGACAGCAAGTACGAATGAGAGAACACTTTCACTTTAAAATTTCTATTAATCTAAACGTTATTTGTCCTACAAATATGCACCACAATTATAATCAATGAGATCAATAAAACAGTTTTCATTTTTAAAGACACATAGGTCCTCATACATTTACAACAATAGCAAAATTCCCTCATGATGAACCACCTGAGCTCTCTGACCTTAATTACATAATCAGATCACTCCCCCACCCCCCACACACCCCTCTTAATAACTTGCCTACGGCTTCCTACTGCTCTTATAATCAAAATTCCTCCCAAGAGTCCCACAGCCTCTCAGCTTCAGCTCCCCTTTGCCCCTCACTAACTGGGTCCAGCCGTGGGCACCTATTTTTCTGACCTTCAGACACATGAAGCTGATGTGGGTCTTTGCACCAATCCCTCTGCCCAGGAATGCTTTCACCAGGCTCCTTCCTCCCATTGGAGTATCAGTGCTGGGACCCGGGCCCCCAGCTGCGGAGGACCCCCTCCCCGTCACGCTGCCCTGGCTGCTTTCCTTCAGGGCTCTTACTTCTCTCTGCAATTGCATTATTGTCAACTTCCCTTTAGATGCATGAGCCTGGAGCCGGTTTCTCCCTTGTTTTCCAGTGCCAGGAAGTGTACCTGGCACACAGTGGACGCTCAGTAACTCACTGTTGAGTCAACAAATATCCGTCAGATTGCGTTAGAAACTGCATCTCCTGATAGAAGTCTGGTCGGTAAAACTGGACTTTTCCAGAACAAAATTTACCTTCTCACACATGAAACAAAATGCACACGAAGTTGGCAGAACATGTACCCGACTGGAAACCAGATGCCTAGATCATCACTCACCATCCAGAAATGCGGGTTCTAGAGAATTCACAGTAAGAAGGAAACTCAGGTTCATGGAAGTCCCTCAAGATTTACAGATCCATAAATCTTACTATGTTTGGAAAAGGCAGGGAAGAAGTCTCTCCATGGCCACCTTCCCTGAGCTGTCAATTCCAACCAACAGCCAAGCGGCCCCGAGGAAGAGCGGATATTTGCCAGGTGGGTCTTCATGGGAGGGAGCCAGCAGAGGAGCCTGCTCAAAACAGAGGTGACGGGAATATTGAGATATAGGGGCCTAAATATGACATCTTCCAAAGTCCCATCTGTTCTCTCGGGCGGGACTTGTCAACAGACCCTTCACACGGCTACTATTTTGGGA
>NW_005871565.1:601828-635855 GCF_000147115.1 Myotis lucifugus | reverse complement strand
AGAATTTGAACTCTGAATGAAAAGCAGGGAAGGTCAGTGTATGGTTTGTTTAGGGGACTTCCACACCACTGACAACATTGGCACACGGTTTTCTCACTGAAAACACATGCACAAAACAAGCAAGAGATTTCTTGGCTAAAAATGCCAAGAAGCAATTTTTGGTGGGTGTATGCATATCATTCAACTAAACCAGTGGTTCTCAACCTTCCTAATGCTGTGACCCTTTAATACAGTTCCTCATGTTGTGGTGACCCCCAACCATAAAATTATTTTTGGTGCTACTTCATAACTGTAATTTTGCTACTGTTATGAATCATAATGTAAATATCTGATATGCAGGATGCATTTTCATTGTTACAAATTGAACATAATTAAAGCATAGTGATTAATCACAAAAACAATATGTAATTATATATGTGTTTTCTGATGGTCTTAGGCGACCCCTGTGAAAGGGTCGTTCGACCCCCAGGTTGAGAACCACTGATAAACGATCCCTCTGTAGCAACAAACACAATAGCACAGAGAGTAACACAGTAACTTTGCCTATTCTCACAGTTGCCCTAGAAAAGCTATGGGGCTGGGGCAGGGGTGGGTAACCCTGCCAATTACAGCTTGGAGCAACTTTTGTGCACATACACCGAGTCCTCTCAAAGATTTTCCATTCTAGTGGCTGGTATTTAAGCATTTAAGTTAAAGGGGGAGGGGAAAATACGAAGCTGCTCCTCAATTGGGCATAAATTTTCAGTCATACAAGATGGACAGGCTCGAAAGATCTGCTGTACAACATTGTGCCCGCAGAAACAGCACTGCACGTACACGTAAAAATCTGTTAAGGTGGGTCTCATGTTATGTGTTCTTACTACAATAAAATAAAATAAAAATTTAAAAACTGCCCTAGCCAGGTGGCTTGGTTAGTTGGAGCATTGTCCCATATGGGACAATGGCAGGTTCGATTCCCAGTCAGAGCACATGCCTAGGTTGCAGGTTCAATCCCCAGTAGGGATGTGTATGGGAGGTAACCAATCTCTCTCTCTCTCTCTTTCTCTCTCTCATCTCAATAAAAAATCTAATTTAAAAATTAAAAACCAAGAATTTAAATACAATTAATTTAATTGTATTTAGCAGTATGTATCATTTTTACACCTGTAAATATATTATATATTTACTTCTATATATAATTACGAACATATGTATGTATGTATATATATATATGTAGTATGTACATATGTACGTACATATGCATACACACACACACACTTTTCAACTCTTCAAAACATGTTCTCTTTTAATCCTTTCCTGGATTGCCTCCAAGGCAAGTAAAACAGTAGGTTTAATTTAAACCTCACAGATGAGGAAATGAAAGTGGAGGGTAGTTACATTATGTGTAGCAGAAACAGACCTAAAACACGGTTTTTCTGCCTCTCAGGTTGGAAAAATGCCTGCTTTCTGAGCTACGAGGAAAATGAGAGGAGATCCATTCACCAGGCCCCTCCATCTGGCTGTGAGGCTGAGATGGCCTCTGGGGGTTGGCTAAGGGCTGGGGCTGTTCCCAGCTGTTCCCTCCTAATTCCTCCTCACTCTGCGTCCATAGTCACAACTGTCATTGGCTCACATGAATCCCCGGGGCTCCCCCACCTCAGCAGGACTACACGGCACTGCCTGGAAATGAAGGCAACGCCGGGCTTTGGGGTCCAGCAGGGCTGGGTGCCAATCACCAGCATAAACCCCAGTTCTACGCCTCTGGGCAAGTCTCTCTCCCTCTAAGCCTCCATATCCTCTCCTATAAAACTGGAACAGTGACTCCTGTATCTCATAGGACTGTTCTGAAGATTAAATGAGATGAACAGTACCCAGCACGGAGCCCAAAGCATGGTAAGAAATCAGTGATGAGCTGTCCTAAGAGTTACATCAAAACCTATCAGAGACCAGAGCACAAACTCAAAACCCCTTGGCCCCGGGCCATGGTTCCTGCCGAACTGTGAAATCCACAGCTGTATGTTCAGAACCTACAGGAACTAGACAATATAGAATTTAAAAAAACAAACAAACAAACAAACAAACAAACACAGGAAGCCTCCTCCATCTGCTGATGGCGATAGTATGAACATCACTAGAGGAGCAGCTCATAAAACAGAAAAGGGGTTAGTCAACTAGGGAAACACAAAAAAAGGTGGTTATGAAGGCAAGTAGGATGGGTCCCTCCAAAATGTGCTGCCCCTGGGAGAAGGGATCTCAGCCAGTGCCCTCATCTCAAAGATGGTTCCTTCTAGACCCGAACAGCGTCTGCCGCACAGACTGATCTGTCGGGCTCCCTGGGCCTGGTGTCACGAAACGCATTCACCTAACCCTGCTGCTCCAACGCCCAGGATTCCTTATGGGTCTCCCCACAGGAGGAAAGGGAGGACACCACATGGCTACCCAGACGAGGTCTTGTGATGGAGAAAACACTATGGGTTAGAACTTCAACATATCTTTTTGGGGGACACAATTCACCTCATAACAGGGACCAAGGAAGTCAACACTCCTTCCTCTATTACTTCCTGCCTGTCAGGGTCTTGAAGGTTTCATATGTCCTTTTCACGACAGGGGAGGGCAACTCCCTCTGCCTTCAGGCAAGACTCAACGCAAACCCTCCAAGGCCCGTGAGCTCCCATCCTGTGGTGGAGGCTCTGCCTCCCACACCGGCTCTCCTCAGCCACCGAGGCCGCTCTGTAGTTATTTATTCTCATTCAGGGGCTGCTCTTGAGCTAAAATACACTCCCGAGCTTTGTCAAGCTGACAGCACTAACAAATGTGGAGGAAATGCAATTCTCTTTCCCAGAGCCCCCAATTTAGGGCCACATCCAATATCCCAGGAGAAGAGGGGAGACGTGGTACTATTTTAATATGCTCTTGGTATAACTCATTGCCTTTGCAGTCTCCTTAGATCAGTACCAAAAGCAAATCCCCAACCATCATTTCTTCACGGCATCAGTTCCTCCCCTTTGTCCAGTTCTGGAGCTGTTTCCAAAAACAGCAGGGTTGCTGCTGAGACCAGTGATCAAAAGACTATCAAGCCGCCCTGTCGACGGGTCGTTTTCAGGCCAAACATTTGGCTCAGCAAATTGGAAAAGAAAAGGGAGCAAATACTGGCCTGGGTGAGATTCACGCAAGAAGACACACAGAGGATTCATGCCTCTCTAAGAATCTCCCCTCCAGAGCTCTCAGCCGTGCTGCTGAGCATCACGCCATGTGGAGGTCCATTTGGAACAAGAACAACCTCCCAGGCTGTCTTCGCTCAGTGCTGCAGAATTAGAAGCGTGCAAAGGTGAGCAGCCGCCCCGCCTCCACCTCCCTGTGTCAGTGAGCGGATGGCCTGCGAGAGAGACAGCTGGGACTGAGGAGCCTGCCTGGGGCCTCCCACCTGTGCTGCAATCATATGTAAAATGTCAGAGGCCAGACGGGCGTCAATCTGTACCTTCTGTGGCAAGCACCCAGATGGCCCTCCGCAGCTGACGGCAGCAGGAGGCTGTATTTCCTGTGGCCTGACACGGTACCCAGGGCTGAAGATGCCTGAGACCGGTGTGCAATTCCCTGCGTCAGTGAGCCTTGCCAAGTTCCTCCTACACTGATTTCTCCCACACCCTCCCGCTCAGGTCGCTGCTTTATTCCTTCAATATCTTTCTCACATTTCCAAATTCCCTGGGCTTTGATTTATTAATAACTTTATCTGTTTTTTAAATAGATTAAAAATGATCAAGCTCTCTAAAGAGTCATTGTCCAATATGGTAGCCACCAGCCACATGTGATCTTTTTATTTAAATTAATTAAAATTAAATAAAGTTAAAAATCCAGTTCTTTAGACACTCTAGCTAGCTACATGTCAAGTACTCAGAGGCCGCCTGTGGCTAATGGCTACCCCACTGGACAGTGCAGAGGACAGACCCATCGCCCCAGAGAGCTCTACTGGTCAGCTCTGGTCTGGAAGCGATAAAGGCAGCGCCTGCCTCCGTTGTCCGTCCCTAGACCTCTTCCCAGAGGCGATCCTGCTGCCAGTCTCCTTTGTGTCCCTACAGAGATGCTTTTCTGTCTACACAAGTGCTGGAAATCTCTTTTACTAAAACAAATAAGACCCTAAACACCATTTTGCCCCATGCTTTCCTCACTGAATGAACCTTGGAGATCACAATACAAGTGCACACATAGTGCTTCATTCTTCTGAGTGTCCTCCAGCAATCCCGTCACCGGGACAACCGCCACCACTCCTGCCTTATAACCATGCTCCACGCCTGTGTCCCCCTGTGTGGTGCCCAAACACTTTCATGCTCCTCCCAGTCTCCCACCCTCATACTCTTTTCCGACTCTTCCCGTCTTCCTCCCGGTGAATTCCAAACCAGTTTCTCTGGCTTTCTCCCTCAACACTCCCAGGTACCTGCAGACTAAACCACCCACTCCTCCTCCTATTGTTGCCCCCACCCCCCTGACCCTGTCCTTCATTCACTGAGGATGTCAGCACCTACCTCATGCCCTTTGTCTCCTCCCTAAATTCTGCAAACATCCCCTCAGTCCCACGTGGAGCATCCAGCCAACGCCTGGCCTCACACATGTCCCTGACCTTCTGTCCTCACCCCACCTCAGCCACTCACTCCCACCCTAAGGCCACGCAAGCAAATGAGCCACCTGTGAAGTCCTGGTTTTTAGCATCCCCCTCTCAAATCATTCAAGATCAAGAAGACTTCTAATCCATGGTGACTATTCACTAACCTTGCATTGTCCTCCCAGCCTCCGTTCTCAGCTTGACTAGTCTGGCACGTTCTTGGATCCCTCCCTTACAAATACACTTGCCTCCCTCTCCCCTCTCTAGTTCACTCACCTGTTGAAAACCCTGACCCTGGGTAAACCTGGCCTGCCCTCTCCACACACATATTCCCCACAAGAAGGTGACTAGTCAAATTGGGAGATTTTTAAAACAAATAACATTGGTAGGATTAAAAAATTGAGTAACTTCTATAGAAAATAGTACGGAGGTTCCTCAAAAAATGAAAAGTAGTACTATCATTTAACCCAGCAATCCCACTTCTGGGCCTATATCCGAAAGGATTGAAAGCGGGGTCATGAAGAAATACTGGTACACCCTTGTTCATAGCAATATTATTCACAGTAGCGGAAGTGGAGGCCACCCAAATGTCCATCAACAGATGAATGGATAGACAAAATGTGGTATATACATACATAACTACAGTGGAATATTATAGAGCCTGAAAAAGGAAAGGAATTCTGACACACGCTACAATGTGGGTGAACCTTGAGGACATTATGCTAAGTGAACCAGGCCAGTCACTAACAGACAGATACTGCACGATTCCTCTATATGAGGTGCATAGAGGAGTCAAAGCCCTAGAAACACAGTGGAATGGTGGTTGCCAAGGGATGGGGAAAGGGTAACAGGGAGTTGTGTAATGAGTGCAGGGTTTTAGTTTTACACGATGAAAAGGTTCTGGAGATCTGTTCACAACAGTGTGAATATATTAACGCTACTGAACTGTGCCCTTTGCTTAAGATGCTAAATTTAACGTTGTTTTTCCCACAGTAACGGAGTATAACACGGAACAAAGCTGTTGGGTGGGCTCCACTCAGTGGTGCTGAAGGGCACACCCTCTCCTCTGAGCACCGAACACCCCGCCCCACACAGTGTGCAGGTGGCCAGGCCAGGGCGCGGCCTACTCTCCCTGCGCTGGCAATGCCAAGCCTGATATTCACTCTGAACCTTAGAGTCAATGTAGGAAAGATTAGAAGAATTAACTAAGGACCAGTTGGGTATTTCCCCATTCTCTCAAATATTATTCTCCAGCAAGTAACTGAAATCCAATAGCTTTCCTAGCTCTGCCTCTCATGATTCATTCATGCTCATTTCTATGGATACATCAGTTTCTCAGCTGGCAGTGATTTCATGAATTTTTAATTTACATGGAATGAGCCAGAGATTAAAACTTTCAACTAAGCCAACAATAAAGGGTTGTGAGTGTCGTTTCAATCCCTAGATTAAGAATCTCTGAATGAATTCCCTGGCATCCTCACATGAACCACTATCTGGAAATTATCAAAACAACTCCTCTGTTCGTTTTTGCCTTTGGAGTATTAATATAGGTACACATATCTGCTTTGGCCTGGCTATGCGGCTCACTGGTTTAACATCGACCTGTGAACTGAGAGGTCAAGATTGGATTCCTGGTCAGGGCACATGCCCGGGTTTGGGCTCAGTCCCCCATGGGAGGGGGGTGCAGGAGGCACCCAATCAGTGATTCTCTCTCATCATTGATGTTTCTATCTCTCCCTCTGCCTTCCCCTTTCTGCAATCAATAAAAACATATTTAAAAAAATAAAACAATACTTCCTGATGGTTCCTTCCTCTTAAAAAAAAACAGTACCAGCTTTGGGATCATTAAAAACAGTGAAACCAAAGACATTTCTTGTTATCAATCTTAATCTTGGAAAAACTCCAGGCCACCTGGCGAACAGTCACCAAGATCCCAACACCATAGAAAAGCCACAACAATGTGCAGCTTTATGACTACTAGGTAAGAAACTGATTTTAGCATAAATAAAATCAGATTAAAAATAAGCAAGTTAGGTGAGAAATTATATCAAAATATAATCCATATTTTTAAAATTATTAATAAAATGTTGACATTCTTTTTTCTTTCTACACCTTTGGAATGTGGTACATATTTTATACTTACAACACCCCTCAGTATGAGACACAAATAAGCGCGGCTACTGTCTTGGACGGTGCAACCACAGAACAAAGAAATATGTTCTGACAGGACAGGGACTAGCTCTTGCCATCTGAGCATATCTCCAGGCTTCTGCACTCTCCAGCTCTCCAGCCTGCTCCCAGGGTCCCCCTCAGTGACAGCCAGCAACAGCTGGGAGGACACAGCTGCTCCTCGGGCTAGAGCAGCGTTAGTTCAACTGTGGTCCTTAAGGCACCAACATTTGAAATTTTACAAAATCAGTTTACTACCATTGTTTCCTTAAATTTTTTCAACCACAGATGGACTCACCTTTTACAAAATTAACCTTACCCTAAGCAATGTCATCTGTGATGTCACAAATTTGACCATTTTTAATTATATTTGTTGAAAAAGGTAAAACACAATAAGTATTTAACACTTAAAAGACGTTTTGTGCTCCACCTAAAGCCAACAATGAACTAAACTAAAAGTCATTCTCATTAGCGAATCAGTCATGGTGTCATCTCTCCAAAGCTTCCCGTTTGGCACGTGGGATGTGAGATGATTACTTTCCGAGTCTCCCGGCACCCACCATTCGGACCCCAACCTTTGCATGTTTGAGTCTGACAGAGCATCCCTACCAAGAGTACCTTTCGTCTGGGAACCGTCACAAACCACAGCCAGGGCCCTCATTCCTGTGACTCAGCTGCTCAAAACCTGCCGAGGTGGGGTAAGACCCTTGCCCTAATGACCAGTGGGGCTCAGGCTCAGGGGAGAACCCTTATAATTAATAATTGTGGCAGCTAAGGTTTACTGAACTACATGCCAAGCACTGTTCCAAAGCGTGTGAGTGTATGTGTGTGTGTGCGTGCGTGCGTGTGCGTATGTGCATGCATGTGTGTGTGCATGTGTGTGCATGCATGTGTGTGTGTGTATGTGTGCGTGTGCCATACTATTATGATTATCTCTCACTCATATAGTTGTCACAATAACCCTAATGAAGAAGGTATTGTTTTGCTGCTTTTCTGGATGCGGAAACGAGGCACAGGGCAGTTAGTAGTTTCCCACAGTCACAGCGGTAACACGTGGGGGAGCTGAGATTCAAAGCCAAGAAAGCTCACTCTGGAACCCGTGCTGTTGTCGCCCTGAAGATTCCAAATGGGATAAAGAAATGGAAGCTGGGAAAGACACACGTTTTATGGCCACAAACACAAATCCCTCAAAGTCAACACTATCCCCCGCAGGACACGGAGACTGAGGCAAGCAATATCCTCTGATAAGACGTTAGGCAGACAAGTAGAGTAAGTTATAATGCCCTCAAGACGTCTTCTGGAAATCACCCTGGGGAACTCATTGTACTCAGAAAAGAAGACAAAAGTGTGACAATTCAAGGGAGCAAAGAATCCAATAACACAAGAGAAAGAGGATGGAAAGATAGTCAGATGGACAAATCGATGGATGGATAGACAGTCAAGTGAGCACACAAATGTTCACTCCAAACTCAAAAGCAGGGAGTATTATAAAGGAACATCCATCTCACTGACCACTGCAGAGGGGCCCATCAAATGGCTGACATCACACCAGCCAGCCATTCTCAAAGGCAAATCGGGACCTTATTCTTGTCACCGGGACCAAAGCTGCAGGGTAAGCTGTGCTGCAGCCTCACTGCACGGGCGCTGCAGCCCGGAGGAAGGCGAAGTGCACTTACAGGTACTCCCTGTGGGCAGAGTGCACGGCGGCCGCGTTGCTGTAGCGCCACAGGACGATCGCCGACGACAGGACATCGAGGACGGCATCAAACTAGGAGAAGGAGACATGGCATTAGTGCTTTTCCTGAGTTAACAGGACAAGGCTGAAGACACAAAGCAACGATTCTGTGACTCAGAACATCTGAGCAAGTGACCTCAGAGCCAACAGTGGGCCTGGGCACCCCACACGCCAGCTCTTCCTCCTCAGATTTCGCACTGCTCCCTGGACCTGGGAAACACGCTCCATGGCGTGGTGGGTCTGTCCCCGGGGCCTGGCTGCCAGCATTCTGCAGATATGGGGGATCACACGGGTCTGACCCCTGAAATTGGTTTCCACACAGCAAGCAAGATCATCTCAGCATTTCACTGTGTAACCCAAGTACAATATTCGGGGTGAGGAATCTGTTTCTGGCTTTCAATGGGATTATTCTAATGGGGGCCAGGGGGAGGGTGGTCACCCAAGGGCCCTGTGCTGTCTGCAAACACTTTGAAATTGTCTATACAATTCAGTGCTTTTGTTTGAATGAATGAGTGAGTGTGTGAGGGAGGAGAGAGGGAGGTGAAGGAAGAGGAAGAGAGCCCTGTAAGAACGACAGTGAGAATATGTGTGTGCACGTGTGTGTGTTGTGTATGTTTTGTGTGAGAATGTGTTGTGCGTGTGTGTATGTGTGTTGTGTGTTGTGTGTGCATGTATGTGGTGTGTGTGTATTTCGGGACAGACAGTGCACTCCTTCTAAAGATTCTGAAAAGGTCTGCAACCCCAAAAACCTTAAGTTTTCACAACAAAAGGAAGAAGTGGGTTTGTGGGCAGGAACACCTACCCTGCGGCACAGGGAACCCACAGCTGCGCAGGAGGGGTGTTTACAAGCGCTCTCCTAGGGTCACTGTGCCTCAGCACCCATCTCACCTGGAAAGTTACAAGCACCCGGAGGGGACATGGGCAGCTCCACCCAGTGCTCGGCATGCCCAGCCCATGAAACACCTGAGACTGTTTTCTCTCCATTTTCTCTCAGCAGCTCCCATGAGGAAGCAGGCGGGGGTCAGGCTCCCCGGGTCCGGCTGCAGGCGGACTGATCCTAGCAGCAGCAGCCCCTGACGCCCACACCTCGGCCTGCACAGCAAAGCCTTCGCTCCCACGTGTGCCATTGTCCAACTGACAGCCTTGGGGGGAAAGGGCTAACACCCTAAAACACCCTCGCAACCAGCTGTGGGAAATGCGGTCCCCTCTCTGTTCTGCAGGATTATGCAGCTTCCTTGCAGTTCACTTCTGCTGAATGCTAATCCGCCTAGAAGCGATCTCCATAGACGGTGAGCTTGTCATGCGAAGCTTCATCTGCTAACCAGCCTCTCCTTGAGAGCCCAGGTGAGACCCGTGGGCTCAGGAAAAACGTGCACAACTCCATAAAAGTACATTTCAGGTTACTTACTGCAAACCCAAAAGCAGAGGCGCTGTACCTCATAACGGAGACAGCTAAAAAGAAAGAAAATATTATTCAGAATATTTCAAGACCTCATGGATATGTTCTCTCATTCATGAGTATATTAACACATTTGATCTGCCCTTTTAAACATCAATGGAAAAGTTCCAAGAGAATAAAGTTAAAAGTTAACGGTGGCTGTAAACTCCGAGAACTAAAAAGTGCAAAGAGTGAGAAGAGACTTCAGACTCCGCCTGCAATGGCGTCCCTCCCAGTGTGCTCTGAGTGCCCAGGGGCCAGTTTCAGAGTGAAAATGCTTAAGCAGTTGTCAGTCAAACGACCACTGAGACTTGGAGAATTTGGCAACTGGGATAGAGAGCTGGGGACTATATTAAACTTTCAAAGTAAAAGTGCAATCACCCAAACTGTTCCCCCAATAAAGTAACTGGTGGTTTCCCCATGCACGTGCCCTTGCCCATCAGAGTTTAAATCTAGTGTAGACCTCAACAAAACTGCTTGGGAAAACAACAAATGATCTTAAGTGACAGGTGTCTACAAATGTAGACGTAATAATAAATTTTAAAGCATTTATCCGCATTCAAAAGTCAACCTTTTTTTGGGGGGGCGGTAAATCAATTAGGTAGCACTTTTGCCAAGTTCTATGATCTGTTCTCTGCCCAACCAATGTTCAGCTTCAAAGACTGGTCTCAATTTAACTTAATAAAGGCAGTTCTCGATATTTAACAAGCATAAGTCCACCCTCCAACGAAAATGAAACACTACCCGATGGGTCAGCAGAGCTGTGGCGTGGACTGCCTGGCCCAGGCATTGCAAGTGCTCACCGGGGAGTAAGAGAGGTGCGGGTGTAGGACACAGAGGTCACTGTCCCACTCAGCTCATCACGTGTCCCTTCTCGGGACCCGCTCTCTGGTCCACCCATAAGGCCAAAAATGAGTCCTGGACAGCCCTGCTCTTCTTCGTACCCCTGCCCCGAGCACAAGGGGTCGCCTGACCCAATGTGAAGCAAGCTTATTTCATTGTGAGTCAGGAATTGAGACGGAGAGAGTCTAGTAGTTGGTTAAGTGATGTTGCAGGAATTGAAACTTGCAATCACTGGAACTGGGGTTGGCCATGGTTTGCCATCAGGACTGAGGAGCAGAGAGAGAAGCAGGGGTACAGTTCCCAAGCCCTTTCTGAGACTCGGCCACCTCCCAGTCCTCGGGCTGTGGAGTGCCACCCATTACATTCCTGACCCTCTTTGCTTCTGACAGGGGCTGCTCCAGTTGTCCCTGCTGGTGCGCGTGCTGGCACAGAGAGAAGGGCAGAGGCAGGTGCGTGCAGTGACCAACAGTAACTCCCACAGGCAACAGAGGGGCAGTGCCAGGGGCACCAGACCTTCCTGAAGAGCTCAATCTACAGGCCATGTGGGCATGTGCGCAACAGGCAGCAGACCCCTCAGGGGGTCGCCCTGAGCACCCAGATGCCCGGCGGGACACTGAGCGCCCCCCCCCCCCCCGCCGGCAGCAGGAGCTCAGTACTGTTCATTAAACTGTTAACTGACTCTTATAGAAACAAGTCAAAATGAGTATCTGGTTTTTCCTTTACAACCTGTTTTGGAACAACTACGTTCTGTGCTTTTTTTTCTCAGTTACTCGTTTATCAGCAGTGGGAACCTTTTGAACATCTATAGCATCTTCCACAGATGCTGGGCGTACACAATGGATGAGGAAGAGCCGCCTGTGGAGCTCCTGCTCTGTCTCCGCCTGCACTGCTCGCCTGGGCCCCACCGCATGGAGGGCACAGCCAGAAGAGCACTCCCTCACCTGCACCCAGGCAGTGCACCATCACTCTAAAAGTTGAACTGAGTTATCTGGTGACACCACACATGTCTACAGTGGGCTGGAGACTTCGGAGGTGCACACCCACTCGGTTATACAGAGAAAACAAGGACCCAGGTTTCAGAGTCTCTGGACTCCAACAAATGAGCTGGTTGTTGAATGGTAGAGTCTCTTTCCCTGACGCAGCCAGGGGCAATAAGCATGTTTTCAACCACTCAGAGAAGTATGCTGGAGAGTCATGTCTGTGTGAGAGTTCCGCTTGCCCAATGGAATGCTCACACCGCTCTACCACGTGCACCAAAGCACATGAGAGCAAGAAGGCTCCAGGTTAACCCCAGTCCCGCAGAGCAAGAAGGCTCCAGGTTAACCCCAGTCCCGCAGAGAAAGGAAGGATGATCATGAATCATTTATTTATAAACTAGAGGCCTGTTGCAGGAAGATTTCTGCAAGAATAGGGCTTCCTGAGGCTGGAGCAAAGCAGAGAAGGGAGCGAAACCCGCTGAGGCAGGCTTCGCTCCCACTCCCAGCCACTGCGGCGGGTTTCCCCTCCTGCTCCCAGCCGCTCCAGCTGGGTTTCCCCTCCCGCCTCCTGCATCCGCACCCTTGGCTCCATTCCTGTCTCCGCCACCTCTACTTTGCTCCCTTCTGTAGTGCTTCGCTTCCACGTTGTCTTCAGTCTTCGCTCCCAGCTGGTATATGCAAGTTAACCACCATCTTGATTGGGGTAACTTGCATATAGCCACTCTGATTGGCTGGTGGGCGTGGCTTAAGGTGTAGCGAAGGTATGGTCAATTTGCATGTTTGTCTTTTATTAGTATAGATTGGCTTCACCAAGTGTCCCGGGTGAGGTGGAAAGGGAGAAAATGGCATGGAGACCCCTGGGTGCACAAGGGCACGCCCATGGCCCTGGCTCAGGCAGCCTCCCTCTGTGAGCACCTTCCTAGTCCCCACAATGAAACAGCAGCCAATGGTCACTACCACAGGACCGAATGGAAGAGGTCGGTGCCTTCCAGGACTTTCTGAAGCATGGAAAGTCATGGGTTGTTTTTTCCTGGCCTGCAGCTGGATGTGACACATCCCCATTCTGGGGTAAGGATGGACTCAAAAGAAAGGGCTGGTTCAGACAGCCCCTCTCCCACAGAAAGAGAGCAAACCATGAGGTGTTCATCAGGATGCTTCCCATTTCCCTCCCGCTGAGCATGGGTTCCGCTTAGAGATCAGCAGGCCTAGCCAGGCCAGAAGGACACACCAAGGCAGAGATGACCAGATAGGTGCCCCTGGAGCCCCACAGGTACTTGGCCAAGGGCAGCTGAAAGCCACCATGGCTCCGGGGTCTGACAGAAGTCCAGCAGTGCCTGTAGGGCAGGCTGGCATTTAACAGTGGCCAACAGACAATTATGCTGCAAGGTCTGTGGAGAGACAGGCAACTGGGTGGCCGTGAGTGGAGCTCTCTTATGAAAACTGCCCCGGGTGGAGGCAGGGGCCAGAGGGCCGAGGATAATGAAGTCGCGGTGGCTGTCAGCACTCAGTGCGGGGCCTGCTTAACAAACACCGCAGCTGCTCTGCAATGAGCGCCGACTGTCAGCAGCCTCCCAGTCAGCTGGGCGGCGCTGCTGGCAGAATCCCCTGGGGAAATTTGCAAGGACGTTTCTGCTCCTCACATTTTTTTATTTTCATATCTTTTACTATTATTATTAAATGTATTGGGGCGGCATTGGTCAACATGAACATAAAGGTTTCAGGCATGGCTTTCTATGTTACAAGATCTGTATATTGCTCCTCACATTTAGAACTTGCCTTCGTTGCTCATAACTTAAACATGCACTTAGGGAGCCGGTGGCCATCACCAGCCTCCGAGGCTTGCGATTACAGGCCATTGGAGCCTCATTCCCAGGGAGCCCAGGCTGGGTCTCCTGCCTCTTATCACTCAGTGGTGAGAGTAGAGGTTGACTGCCGTCTGATCAGGCTGGTCCTATGCACCCGAAAGTGTGTGCTTAGGATGTGTTTGGGCTCCTCTTGCTTCTGAGCCCTCTCTCTCTCTCTCTCTCTCTCTCTCTCTCTCTCTCTCTCACTAAGACACAAAGTCCATAAACTGTTCATAAGTAAAATAAAGATCTGTAGCTTGAGACCTGCCCGATGCCTGTTCCCCATTTGGGTCAGAGCGCCCTGAGTGTCTGGGAAATAGCACCTCCCCCACCTCAGACTGTGTGCTTTGGTGGATGACATCATTCTCCACGCTCCAATGCAGTGGTTCTCAACCTTCCTAATCCCGCGACCCTTTAATACAGTTCCTCATGTTGTGGTGACCCCCAACCATAAAATTATTTTCGTTGCTACTTCATAACTGTAATTTTGCTACTGTTATGAGTCGTAATGTAAATATCTGATATGTAGGATATATTTTCATTGTTACAAATTGAACATAATTAAAGCATAGTGATTAATCACAAAAACAATATGTAATTATATATGTGTTTTCTGATGGTCTTAGGTGACCCCTGTGAAAGGGTCGTTCGACCCTCAAAAAGGTCGCGACCCACAGGTTGAGAACCGCTGCTCTAGTGTATCCTTGTCCTATGGCCAAAGTGAGTGATTCAGAGGTGGCACAATTCAACCTGAGCCCAAGAGAATCAGTCCTGAGTTTTTGCTGAAAATATTGAGAATGGATGTCTTTCTAAAAAGAAAGTGTAGCTACAGTTGGTAGGATAAAAACAGAGCTTCAGGTAGCAATTTTGCCCTCAATGGGAAGAGGCTGCCTGAGAATAAAGCCAACGCAGAGGAAAGCAGATATTAAAGATATGAGACACAAACCAGACCACTGATGACATGGGCTGAGCCTCCGGAATCAGCCCGACCTGAAGTTCATCCCCTGCATTTTTTCAAATACATCAGCCAATAATTTGTCTTAATTTGCTTAAGCCAGTTTGAGTTGAGTTTGTATCACTTGTAGCCAAATGTCTTAATACAATAAACCTTGACACAGTAATCCCATGTCCAAGAATCTCTTTTAATGTCTAAGAAATGGAAAAATTCTTTAAACACAAAAGGTTCATAGTAGGTTTATGTAATTTATAATCACAAAACGCAATCTAAATGTCCAGCAGTAGGGTAATGGTTAAAGTATGGCTTGTTCAAAAAACTGTGCACCTGAAACCTGTATAATTTTGTTAATCAGTGTCACCCCAATACATTCAATAAAAAGGAAAAATAGGCTACATGTAGCTATTTTTAAAATGTTTACAAAAAGTAGTGCTGTTTAATGCTTATATTAGCGTATTAGTTAGAATAATGCTATTGATGATAAACAGGTATTATGTTTGGTGCCATCAGTACTGGGAAATGATGGTTCTGGCTAATGTAGGTGCAGACACAATGGAGAGGTCAGGGCAGGCTTTACAGAGAAGGCGACATTCGAACGAAGACTTAAAGGAGGTGTGGGAATGAGCCATGCAGTCACTTAGAGGAAGAACCTTCCAATGGAAGAGTCCATGCAAAGGCCCTGAGGCAAAGTGCCTGGCATGTTTGAAGCTATTCAGCAAGAGGGAGGAGAGGAAAGTTATCCTATATAATAAAAACCTAGTGACCAAACAGCAGAACGACCTGTAGACCAGTCGCTATGACACGTACTGACCACCAGGGTGAAGACGCTCAACGCAAGAGCTGCCCCCTGGTGGTCAATGCACTCCCACAGTGGGAGCACCGCTTGGCTGACTGGGATGAGTGGCTTCTTCTGCTGCAAACCCCAGGCTGACAGGCAGGAACCTGGGCTGCAATTGTTGCCTCCTGGCCCCAGGCTCCTCCTCCTCGCTCCCTGTCACCTCCTCCAAATGCCTGCAGGCCACACAGCACTGCTGCTGGGCTCCAAGAGCTGACCCCGGAGGCTGGAAGGCGGTTCAGTTGGTGGCTGCTGCGGGACTGAGGCCTACTCTGTTGCCTCTCATGCTATTGTCCCTGGGCCTGGCCCCAACCAGGTCCCCTGGAGAGGTGAGTGCTCAGCTCCATGGAAGATGCTAGACCAGGGAGCAGCCATTCAGAGGGTGGGTCCACAGCCACTTAGCTGAAGGGGATGAGCAGTGCTCCCACAGCAGGCCAATCCCTGCAGGCCATGCCCCCCACCAGTGCATGAATCCGTGCACAGGGCCTCTAGTATGAGATTTCCTTATAGTTTGAGCAAAAAATTAGGTACAAAAGAGCAAGATACAGTCCTGGCCGGTGTGGCTCAGGTGGTTGAGCGTCGTCTCATGCACCAAAAAAGGTCGCTGGTTCGATTCCCGGTCAGGGCACATGCCCAGGTTGTGGGCTCAATCCCTGGTCAGGGTGCATACAAGAAGTAACTGGTTAATCGATGTTACTCTCTCACATTGATATTTATCTCATTCTCCCTTCTTCCTCTCCCTCTCTCTCTAAAATCAATAAAAAACATATTTAAAAAAAAAGAGCACCCTAACTGGTTTGGCTCAGTGGATAGAGCTTCGGCCTGCGGACTGAAGGGTGCCAGGTTCGATTCCGGTCAAGGGCATGTACCTTGGTTGTGGGTACATCCCCAGTGGGGGATGTACAGGAGGCAGATGATCGATGTTTCTATCTCATCGATGTTTCTAACTCTCTATTCCTCTCCCTTCCTCTCTGTAAACGATCAATAAAATATATTTTTTAAAAAGAGCAAGATACAAGATTATATGTGATATAAATAGTTCCACAGTACAACTACATTTAAAAAAAATGCATTGAAAACAACTTGAAAAAAAAAATCCCTCAACATATAACAGTGGTTAATCTTTTTTTTTAAAAATATATTTTATTGATTTTTTTACAGGGAGGAAGGGAGAGGGACAAAGAGCCAGAAACATCGATGAGAGAGAAACATCAACCAGCTGCCTCCTGCACATCCCCCACTGGGGATGTGCCCGCAACCAAGGTACATGCCCTTGACCGGAATCGAACCTGGGACCCTTCAGTCCACAGGCCGACGCTCTATCCACTGAGCCAAACCGGTTAGGGCAACAGTGGTTAATCTTTGGTGGGTAGAAATATGTGAGTGGATTTCTTTTCTTTCAACCTTTTTATATTTTCCACATTTTCTATAACCATCGTAGATAGCTATTCAATCAGAAAAATATCCATTTTATTTGGGGGGAAATTACCCAACTCAACAATATAACCAAAGATCTAAAAAAGAATAGCAGAAATCAGGTTTGTGATGCACACCTGGGCCAGTGCACTGTGAGCTCATGAATGCCTCTGGCTAACTACCTTACATGTCTTTACGACACCCAAGATCTGAAATCCATCTCTCCAGGCCGAGTCACCTGCATGAGTGGGTTGCTGATTCCCCAAACAGTTCACCAGAGCATGGTGGAGGGTCAGGCAAGCCAGGATGTGGAACACAAGCAAAAATTCACTCCCTGTCTAAGGGACAGCCTGCCTCCCAAGATTTTGCTTGTCCTGCACTCTACTTCCATTGATGTGTCAAGCGGGTAATCGCGGCTACATTTCCAGAAGCACACATGCAACAGAAGTCTTGAATAAATATTTACACGGGTCTGGCTAAAGACCAGGCCTTCTTTAACTAGGCTGCATTCAGGCCAGAAAGCATGTCAGCTGGAAACTCAAATTCAAACAAAAAGACAGCTGGAAAGTGGAGGGACCCAGGCAACCCATTGTTAGGGCAAAGCCAAATGCAAATCACGCAGCTGAATAATCAGCGGGCTGTACAGAGGGCTGTGGAGGTCCAGACAAGTGCCTTGGAAATGCACAGGGAGGAGAGAGTGCCAGCAAGGCAACTGAGGGTCAATGCCCAGAGCCCCTCAACAAGGAACATTAAACAAAGAGCGCCATTCCCGTCGCAGGCTAGTTTATAGTAGCAACAATGAGGGCCCAGCTGCCATCCTCTCCCAAGTCAGGCAATAATTATCTTGTGCCTTAGCACTCTTTATCAACACCCCAGGCCCCATAACACCTCCAACTTGCTAAATTATCTGACCAGTGAAGCTCTGCTAATAAATCAATCCCACTTTAATTAGACCATCCCAGTCACACAGAAGCCCGGCAACCGCACCCACAGCCATGGCCCTAATCTAGCCATGGGCAAACTACGGCCCTCGGGCCAGATCCGGCCCGTTTGAAATGAATAAAACTAAAAAAAAAAAAAAGACCGTACCCTTTTATGTAATGATGTTTACTTTGAATTTATATTAGTTCACACAAACACTCCATCCATGCTTTTGTTCCGGCCCTCTGGTCCAGTTTAAGAACCCATTGTGGCCCTCGAGTCAAAAAGTTTGCCCACCCCTGCCCTAATCCAACTTGAGAACGCATCTTTCCATTGCCACCTTCATCATCATGCTACTACCCAGGCAGAAGAGGTGCAGCGAAGAGGGGGCAAGTTCATTGATTTATGTCCAAACTCACTTCAGCAGGAAACCTCCAATAGCTTCCTAATGCCCCCCCACTCTAATGGGATTATAACACACTCCAGAAACCTGTGACAGGATGTTGAACTTAGTCATCACTGAAGGAAACGAGGACCAAGCAGTTTGAGAAACAAATCAACAAAACTCCCAGGCTGCAGCACCATGACTTCACTCTGTAGTTCATCTGCACAAACCAAAATCTGCAAAGATCTGGAAGGTTTTGTTTAACCTACACAGTCTTATTCAAATATCAGGATTGGCTACCAACATTTTAAAATCAGGAGCCCTCACAAATTTAAAAAGGAAAAGAAAAGAAAAGGAAAACATACCTAGATTTTTGGTTTCCCAGGAAAAACATATCTGCCAAGGCGGGCTGGCCCTTTCTCCCTGAGGTGCCAGCGCTGTGTTCAGATGGGGCATGCGATCTTGGGCACCTGCCTGTCCCTCAGCATTAGACCCAGCTGGCCTCTCCCACCTACCTGGCCCCCCTGGGTATCGGCCCCAGTAGGCTGAGTATGAGACTTTAGATGTCGCTCACGAGCAGCTTAAAGCAGCGGTTCTCAACCTGTGGGTCGCGACCCCTTTGGCGGTTGAAGGACCCTTTCACAGGGGTCGCCTAAGACCATCCTGCATATCAGATATTTACATTACGATTCATAACAGTAGCAACATTACAGTTATGAAGTAGCAACGAAAATAATTTTATGGTTGGGTCACAACATGAGGAACTGTATTTAAAGGGCCAGAAGGTTGAGAACCACTGGCTTAAGGGAAAGCAATTCCCAGCAAATGCCTGGCAAATACTCACTGTGCTGCATGAACAGTGGCCTCCAATATTTTCTACTATAAGGTCTGGCTCTCAGCAAATTACTGCCTGCCTGCTGTGGCTCAGTGGTTGAGCATTGACCTATGAACCAGGAGGCCACGGTTCCATTCAGGGTTAGGGCACATACCTAGGTTGTGGTCTCAATCCCCAATAGGAGGTGTGCAGGAGGCAGTCAATCAATGATTCTCCCTCATCATTGATGTTTCTATTTCTCTCTCCCTCTCCCCTCCTCTCTGAAATCAATAAAAATATATATAAAAAAATATATAGTGCCCAAAGCGTAGGCCATTCTTTGAGAGCTCTTTGTCTTCTCTAGAACTCAAGAACCATTCATTAGCTCCAGGCAGGCTATGGGCACTGCCCACTTAACCTGAACTCTGCGAGTCTACAGGCAGGCACACCCCTGCCAAGACCTCAGGGATGATCATGAGTCTCTCTTTCCTTCACATGACCAGGAGGTAGGTGGTCACATACAAATAGTGGCCACAGTCCCTCCCCCAGAATAATCTGTGCAATCCACAGCAAGAGTGGGCTTGAAGAGGTTGTAAGATATTGCCCTTGAGGGTCTTCGGGTGGCTGGGGGGGAGGGGGAGTGTCACTTGATAGTGACCTGGGCCATTTGCAATAAAAGATGCACTTGCATTCAGGTTTGTACCAGGAAGCAACTACCAAAATGTCTTGCCTGGACCCCCATATGTCCTCCTGTCCCCTACCTGTACCTCTGCCTCAGAATTCTTGACATGCAGCCAAAGCGCTTCTACCTGTTGCACTTGGGGTGAAGGAAAAGTTATTATAATGGATAAGGTGCCAGAGGCTGACCTCCTCCCCTGCCCGCTCACTCCACTCGAGCCCCAGCGGCTCCTCACGGACCTCCCCACAGGCTGCGTGCCCCTGCCAGGCCCGGGTCTAACTCACTCCTCTGCTTGATGCATTCTCACCAAGGATGCGCCTGGCCACTCCCTCATCTCCTTCGGGGCTCTGGTCACAGATCACCTCATAGGCCTGTGCTGTCCACCTTATTTCATATTGCAACCTGTCCCAGCTCCCACTCTTAGCTCCTTGCCATTTTGCTCTACCTTTATCCAGAGCACATGCCATCTTCTACCACACTATTTGATTCACTTACCTATGACTATTGTGTACCATCTGCTCCCTCCATCTATTGAATATAAGCTCTATAAGGGCTGGAAGCTTTGCTGAATAAATATTTACTCATTTGAGCTGATTTGTTCCCTGATGGCCCCCAAATGCCTAGATCAGAGCCTGAACACATGAAAGCATCCAGATTGATTGACTGAAATAGTACCTTAGCTCTAACTCGCAGTGAACAGGGAGCTCAGGGAGAAGCAGACAGGACCAAGGTTCAACACCAAGAGGCCCAGCTGTGCTCCGGGCAGCCATTCCCCTAGCAGATGGAGTGGTGCCAGCACTCTGTGGGCATAACGACGAAAGCAGCCTCAATAACCACCATTCTTTTAAGGAGAACTGAAGCATCTGACTGACAACAACCAAGCACTATGGGAAGAGCAAGAACAGCCCTGAACCCAGAAAGCCATGAGCAGCAGAGAATTGTACACGAGGGGAAAAATCAGAATAAGAACAACCCAAGGAGAGTGTCCACCTGGGACCAGGGCCGTCTCACTGTCCCCACCACACCCCACAATGGCTCTGCTTCATGGAACTCACCGACCCCCAGAGCGGGAATCCGTGTTACGGAACGTGAGTTGGACAACTGCCACTTGACAAGGAGAGACCCAGTGCGGACAGGTTCTCTGCGGTCACACAAACAGAAGGCACCCGCTCACAGACAAAAAGCCAAGAGCCCAGGTTTGCATGCGGGAGTTTCTTCAAGCGCACAGCACGCTTTCACACTGCTTCTTCCACAGACTGGGACGAGAGAGAAGGAAGAGCCGCTCAAAGCCATGCTTACCCAACTTGTATGAATGTTTATGAACTACCTTCAATGGAGTAAACAATCCACCCTCACTTGGTGCTACATTTATTCCAAAGACCTCACTCGCCAGAACTAATGGGAGGAGCATCGTTCTTGCTCCGTCAATCGCATATTCTCCCTTAAGTGTAATTTTATTCCTGCCTGTGCTGTGGTTCCCCACTATGCCGGCACCACTCTCAAGAAAGTAGTCTATTGCCTGTGGGTGGAGGCCCAGCCAAGTTTTCACCCAAGTTAGTGGGACAGCCTCAGACACTCAACCCTTTCCTGCAACCCTCCCTGCCCAGACCAACAGGGGGGGCCTGAGCTCACCAATCATTCTCTCATTCAATAAACAAACATTTATGAAGCATCTACATGGCACACAATGAGCTGGCGATGCAGCAATTACTTGCCTAACGATTTGATGAAATATGCCTCCCAAAGCCCTAACTATCCCTTAATTTCAGAACACTGCTACTTTTGTCTAGTAAATAAAGTGTTCATTGAGTAGAAAACAGAGTCAGTGGAAAAATTTATAAAACAGGACCTTCACCGTTTGTCTTCTCCAGCCTTCTGTTCTAATTGCTGTTCTGGTTGCTGGGAATTCGAAACCTGAATGCTCATTCCCAGTCCATTATTTCTAACTTGGCTCAGTGTCTCTCCTCTGGTACCCAAAGCCTTCTGCTCCTATTGCCCTCACTTTATCACACAAAGACCCTGTGTCTCCTCCAGGCAGCATATGAAAACTTGAAGTCAGGGGTATATTATATTCAGTTCTCTATCTCCAGGGCCTATGAAAGCTCCAGCACACAGGTGGCACTCAATAAATGCTTGTTGAGCAATAAGTACTTCAGGAATCAATAAACCCTAGTAATAATGTCTGGTTCTTATTTACCATTATATAATGATTAATTCATGCAAGAATCAAAAGCTAGTACTATGGGCAACGAGAGCTGACAACAGCATGGATCATCCTTGTCAGTCACTAAGATGGTCCTTTGACCCTGAGGACACCACGCCACACATTAGACCTCTTGGGTTTAAAGAGCTGCCAGGAACTTTTTTAAAAAAAACAGAACATATTGTGGGGAAGAGGAGTACCCTGAATAAGACTTCAAAGACTTGGCTTAAAATAGTGGTGCTGAATAAATATTTACTCATTTGAGCTGATCAAAGTCATTAGAAGACCATTAACATGATCACTGAGGGAATAAAAGTTAAACATAGCAGAATAAAGGCCTTTTGCTCCCTCCCCTCTCTACCGCTTTCCTCTATAAAAACCACCAAAGTAACAAGGAACACAGAAAACCAGAGAAAGAGCAGAATGGTCAAAGAAACTAGGAAAAAGCCAGCTTCAAACCCCAAGTTGTAAAGAATACCTACCACATACATTAAAATTTACATTACACTGAAGGAAGGTGCTGAGAGCTGACAACATTCCCCAATCACATCTTATTCTGAATACGGTGGTACCATCATCAAAAGCCCAAATAATGACCCCCTATACGCAGTACCAAGTTGGGGGATGAGCTGCAGCATCCACTCCCGAGCCCTTTCCCCACATTCCACACAACAAGGAGCAAGGGAGGTGAACCCAGAGGAGTAGCTGCTGGTCTAAGACAGCCACTGGTGTAAGGACCAGGCAGCTGGAAACCCAATGGCATTTCCAGCGAGAGGAACAGAGGCTGCATTGTTAGACATGCAGTCTCTCTGGCTCACAGGTGGGAGACGCTCCCAAGGTGGACTGCCAGGATGGATGTCAAGCCCCGTGAGAAAAGCTGCTCAAACGCAAGCTGCATGCTGCTTCCTCAGGCTCCCGCTCTCCACAAAGCCCCAGTCATGTGAACAGTGAGGTCCTGGCTAACTAACTGGCAGACAGAGCCAGGGAACCAGAAAGAATCAGTAAGTGAATTCAGGATACATTAGGCCACCAGATACTAAGTCAATACACAAATATCAGTTATTTCTATTTTAGCTACAAACAGTAAGAAAACACAGTTTTAAAAAGACACTATTTTCAACAAGCATAAAAAAACAAAATACTAAGAATAAACTAATGGAAAATGTGTAAAATCTCTACCTAGAAAAATAATAAAATAGTATTGGGAAACATTAAAGGTGATTAAACATAAGGAGGGACATACCATGTTAATGAATTAGAAGACTGAATATTAGCAATCAAAATCCAATCAATATTTATCCAGCAAAACTAGTATTTAGAATTGAAGAAAAGATAAGGAGCTTTCCAGACAAGAAAAGCTAAATGAGTTCATCACCACCAAACCAGTATTATAAGAAACGTTAAAGTGACTTCTTTGAGAAGAAAAAAAAGGATAAAAATTTGAATAATAAACTGGCAATAACATATCTACAAACAATTACTTTAAAAGCAAATGGATTAAATGCTCTAATCAAAAGACACAGGGTGACTGAATAGATAAGAAAACAAGACTCTTATACATGCTGTCTATGTAGGAGACTCACTTCAGATCAAAAGACACATACAGACTGAAAGTAAAGGGATGAAAAAAGGTATTTAATGAAAATGAAAACAACAAAAAAATCTGGGTAGCAATACTTATACCGGACAAACAGACATTAAATCAAAGGCTATAAAGAGAGACAAAGAAGCACCCAGCAACTCCATTTCTGTGTATTTATCCAAAGAAAACCAAAACACTAAATTGAAAAGACATGTACATCCATATGTTTATTGCAGCATTATTTACAGTGGTCAAGATAGGAAGCAACCTAAGGGCCCATCAATAGGTAAATGGATAAAGAAGTGCTACGTATATAAATGGAATATGACTCAGCCATAAAAAAGAATGAAATCTTGCCATCTGCCAACATGGATGGACCTAAAAGGTATTGTGCTGAAATAAGACAGAGAAAACAAATGCCAGATGATTTCACTTATATGTGGAATCCAAAAAATAAAATAAATGAACAAACAAAACAGAAACAAACTCATAGATACAGAGAACATTTTGATGGTTGCCAGATGGGAGAATAGTTGGGGGGATGGGAAGGGCTTGAGAAGTACAAATTGGTAGGTACAAAATAGTCACAGGGATGTAAAGTGCAGTATAGGGAATATAGTCAAGAATATTGTAATAGCTATGTAGGGTGACAGATGGGTTCTAGATTTATCAAGGGGACCACTTCATAAGTTATATGTGTAATCACGATATTGTACCTTAAAACTAATATAATATTGTATGTCAGCTATAATTAAAATATTTTTTAAAAATTCAATTTTTGTGAGAGAATTGATAAGCTGATTCTAAAGTTTAAGTGGAAAGTGAAGAGTCAATCCAAGACAAAACTGAACAACAACACACCTGGAAAATAGTCACTCCCAGATATCAAGATTTATTTCAAAGCTACAGTAATTAAAACAATAATGTTGGCACAAGGTTAAACAAAAAAAAATACCACAGAACAAAAGAAGATCCATGCATATATTGTCACTTGGTTTATAAGAAAGATACTCCTTCAGTACATGTGGAGATGGGGGGAGGGGAGAAAGATCGTTTTAATAAAAGATCCTGAGCCATTGTCCCTACCTCACACCTTACACAAAAACAATTGTATATATAGATGTGCTAAGTACAAGATAACACCGGAGATAACTGAAATATCATGATATCATGTATGAGAATATTTTCTTCATCTTGGTGGAAGGAAAAGATTTCCTAAATAAGACATAAATGCATTCGTAATAAAAGGCAATACCATTAAATTAAACTACATCACAACACCCCATTGAAACAGCAAGCTTTTTTAAACTACATCACACCAAAGGGAGCCTGAACTACATCACTACAATAGTTATAGTCACCAGCAGACTATATCCAGAGTACACAAAGAAGTTTTACAAATCAGTAAGGCAGAGAAAACCAACTCAGCAGGCATATGATCAAGACCTAGCAAGCTCCTCATGAAAGGCGATACACAAATGACCAATACACATATGAAAATACGTTCACAGGTATCAAAATCGGAAATGATACAATGTTCAATAGTAGAATGGATAAATAGGCAGTATATTCAGCAATGGAATACTATACAACAGTGGCAATAAATGAATTATAGCTACTTGCAACTACATGTATGAATCACAACAAATAAATGATAAGGAGAAAGGAAGGGAAACACAAAAGCATTCATTGGATTGGACAGATAATCTATTTATGGTTCTGTTTGTATAACATTCAAAAACAGACAAAGCAATATATAGGGTAAAATACAGGTGATGGTTACCCCTGGGGCAGGGAGTAGTGACCAGGAGGGGGCAGGAGAAGGCCTTCTTGGGTAAAAAGGTGAGAGTGAGTGGTGGTTACACAGGTGTGTTCATTTCATGGCAATTCATCAAACAGCAAAATTTTGACCTCTGCACTCTTCTGTATGTTTATTATACCTTAATTTTTAAAAAGATTACTTTCAAATCAGTGTTTTAAACAAGTCAAAAAGACAAATGAGGAAAGGACAGAAACAAGCAATTTCAGAAAAAAATCTACAACAGCCAATAAACATAAGACAGCAAAACTGACTAAAAGAAAACATCAGTTCTATTTCACCTATTAGAATGCCAAAAGTAAAAACATTTTTTAAATGCTGAGTGTTGGTGAGGGTGTGGGAATATAAATCCTCTCATTCAATGTCAGTGAGGAAATTTCTTTGAAAGGAAACTTCAAAAATGTTTCACAAAATGCAAATTAGACATTCAGTGAACCCAGCAGTTCTACTTTGAGAAATGTATTCTTTCCTTGTACTGGCACAGGTGCAAAAATAATACATAGAAGAGTGTTTATTACAGATGTATAATAGCAAATCATTAATCACTTAGGCATCCTTTTATAAGGGAGTGATTTAATAATTATCATACATTTATACTATGAGATATCATTAAGCTCTTGAAAAAGATTTGTAATGCTGCAAAATGCAGTGAGGTAATTCAGAGAGTGATTATTAAAACATATGTGTATGTACACATAAATAAATGCATGCATGTGCAGATAAAATTTCAGGGAAATGGGTAATGAGGTTGAAAGGATACTCCATTTCACTGTGTGTCCTTTTGTAAGCTTTGGCTGTCTCACTGTGTGTGTGCCTGCATGTATTTCCAAGGTGGAGACGGAGGTTCATGCCACCACCAAAGCAAGAAGAGCCTAACCACTTTTGATATGGCCCCTGTGAATCAGTTACTATATAATTGCTTGCCATCAGAGACTTAAACTGGATTTCAACAAAAAGAGCTAATGTAAATGAAGATTTAAGTTGCTGGCAATTTAGACTACCTGGGGTTACTCTCAAGAGAAAAATGAAATAGATCCACTATTTTTCAGTAAAGACAAAAATAACATTAAAATAAAGACTCAGAAATTTCCCAAAATTAAAGTCTCCAAGATAGCACCTTTCTCCATCTGCAACGAAATGTTTCCTTCCTAGTTGGGGATGATGCTAATGGAGAATCAAAAAGAGGAACAAATGCAAATATTCTCAGTGTTGCTATTGTCCTGGACATTCTGGGTAGACACAAAGATCAGAGAACATAGTGGGCAGTGGCTAAAAAAGTCAGGTCTCCTGACTTTTAAAGGTAAAAGTTTTATTATTATCTAGTTTTATTATTTTAAGATGCAAGAATGTTAATAATCTTAGCATTCTTACCTCTTAAAATAATAAAAGTAGATCCTAATAGGGTTTACAATAGAACAAGGTAATTTACTCAATAAATGCAACTCATTTTACTTGAAAGCTTATGTTAACTGACATATTTTGGGGTGCCCCACGTCTATTAGGTTTCAATAACGTATTGTCAGCTTTCATTAATCTTGAGCATGAGTCGTTATAGCCTATAAAAGGTAGAAACAAGAATAAAGGAAAGAGATCTTAAGTCTGGTTTCTAAGTTAACAAATGCATTCGCTATACACACAACCTGTGAGCATTCTACAGTGAGGAGAATGCAATAGCAAAAAACAACAGACCAGCAGATCCATCATACAATCAACACAACTTCACAAGAGAAGCTTGGGGACCAGTCACAAGAACAAATATGCAGGTACAACCCTCCAACGTGAAATTACAGGCATTCCACAATGTGACTAAGCCAAGGACCCACCGTGCAGCTGGTTTCCAGATACAAATAGCCTCAGCTGAGCCCTGATCGGATTTTATAGATGGAGAGCTGTGTTTGGGGCCATTTTACATTAATTGGAACAATCTCTCAGTGATATTGAGCTATGAATGAAAGATGAATCAGTGTTGATGCCCCAGAACAAAAGAAAAGAAGCCAAGGTTTTTCTTGAACTTATGACAATAATTCTTAACGGATAGGATCCGTTTTATTTCCACTCAGTTGATAAATAACTCATAACTGGGTATCAGGACAGTGAATTAAACATTTCCAACTCTGCCATGGCTGACCTACCTCAGGTTTTTCAAAATGAATTCTTTACATGCTGTTAAGCCTCCAGGGATCACACAGGGCCTCCCATCCCACTCCGACCTCATTTTAATCAGAGCAACTTCCTTCTCACCTATGTGAACCTGACAGACAGAATTTGAGTTCTGTCAAAATTTAACTGCAAGGATAAATTAAAAACACTTGAGAACACATATAAATGAAGACAACCCCATCCACATTTATAAGGAGAAGGTCTTCACACTATATAATATCCTTTGTGGATAGGACTAGTATTCTAGTTGCAATACATTTCTGGCCCAGATCAAGCCTCTAATACAATTACTACCCATCAGGAAAATAGACCATATTCTGTTTTCATACTAGAAGATGGTCCTCAAGACATCCATCAACTACCAACAATCAATAGAATCCACAACACTCAACTTTGTGGATACCCTGGAACCTTTTCCTGGGACCCACATACACACATATACAAGAATATTGTTTTTACTCATTCTGTTTTCTTCCTTCTTCTGGCAAAAGAATCTTTTATTTTGGGAGGTTCTGTCCCTTCACAGCAGGGGAAGTTGATACTGAGCTGACCCTTCATTCAGGGACAATTCAAGGCCACCACATACTGGAGAGCTGGCCTGAGAATAAAGTTGACACTGAGAAAGGGGAGAGGAGAAAGAAGGAAGGAGATAGGGATGAGGGAGAGAAACAAAATTCTGACCACATCACTAGGGGCCATGGATCCAGCCAATGGCATTTTGTAGCATGTTCTCATTTATTTTGCTTAAATTAACATGAGGAATTTCTATTGCTGGTAAATAAAACCCTACATTGCTACAACATGTACACATCTTTCCGTCAGAACACTCGATGCCAAGACTCACGATACTCCCCACTCATGTTGGCGTCACTTCAAAGATAAATTAGGAACCAATTCGTACAAGGACTTCTTCAAACAACAAGATCCTCTAAAATTATAAATAGCCTCAGTCTTAAAAATCCAATTATATCCAATGCAACAACATAGTAAGACACAGCAATATGGGAAAAAACACAGCCAGTAGGATAATGACTGAAATGGTATTGCCTAGAATTGACCCCAAGAAGAACATAGCTGCCAAAAAAGGACTCCTCTTGATTAACTGGGCTCAAATTCCTAACCAGAGTCTAGCAGTCATTATTTACAGAGGTCCCTAAGCACTCTGCATTTCACAGAAAAGCACACACTGGGCTGCCAAGCCTCCTGCACTGTGCTCCTGCCATCTGAGTAGACTCTTATTAAGAGAGCTCCTAGGACTGAAACTTAATCAACAGAACTGAGACATTCTCTATTCAATGAGAACTGTGCAGCTATAGTCTCATTTGCATTTTTACTGACCAATCAGAGTGGCTCCATTCTAACCAATCAGAATAGTGTTATTTGGACCAATCAAACCCTGAGGTTTTGGAATTCTCATTTGCATAGGAAAGGACCACTCAGGGACCAGGAGTGGGCACACTTCTCTATATAAGCTAGCTTCATATCAGCTTCAGCAGAGCATACTTTCAGTTTTTACCAGATACTGTACTTCCCCAGCTGGGGCTGGGGCTAAAGGCTGGAGCTATAATTCCAGCCAGAACTGTTACATCTGAGCTGCCTCGCACAATGCAGCTGTTTCAGCAGAGCTGTTTCACAATTGAGCTGTTTTCACTGAATGAAGTCTCCCCCTTACCAAATCCCAAATTGGGGGCTCCTGTTGGTGTTAAATTCATGGTGAGAATCTTTGGTTCACACTAGTTACTGTCTCACTTTGCATTGATCCTTTCTCCTTTGTATTTATTTTCTTACAATCAAAAGCACACATCTGCCCTAGCCGGTTTGACTCACTGGATAGAGCGTCAGCCTGGGGACTGAAGAGTCCCGGGTTCGATTCTGGTCAAGGGCATGTATCTTGGTTGCAGGCACATCCCCAGTAGGGAGTGTGCAGGAGGCAGCTGACTGATGCTTCTCTCTCATCGATGTTTCTAACTCTCTACCCCTCTCCCTTCTTCTCTGTAAAAAATCAATAAAATATATATTTTTTTAAAACGCACACATCTAATAGCCAACTAGGCTATAGTTTGACCAAAGAAGAGGAATATTTCTGCCAGCTCACCCCCCACTTGCCTCCACCATGACTTTCTTACTATCAAGCTGGGGGGAGGAGGGGGAGAGCCTAAGGTAGTGAAATAATTTTTACTCAGAAAAAAACAAACAAACAGAACAAAAACCAAAGAATTCTACTTTACAGATTTTCAGAGAGTTTTAGAGTTCCTATGTCATGTGTCCTCAAGACCAAACCCAGTTTGGTGATTCACCAGAAGGGCTCACAGGAGTAGCATATACTAGTAGTTAGTTATATCCCAGGATAAGATTTGTTGCAGCAAAAGGATTCAAAGCCAAAAAGGGAAAAGGAGCATGGAGCATAATGCCCAGGAAACCAGGCATGAGCTCCCAGGAGTCCTCCCAGGGAAGTCAGGAGGGCCAGGCTGAATTCCTCCCAAGCAAGGGGTGACCACACACAGAGCGTCTACCACACTGGGGACTCAGCACCCAGAGGTTTCATCCCCCTTATCCTTGTTTTCACTTTCTGTGTTCAATTACTTGCATTCAACCTCGTTCTAAAAATATTAAATAGAAAATTCCAGAAATAAACAATTCACAAGTTTTAAATCACATGTCATTTTGAGGGGTATGATGAAATCTCAGGCCATTTCACTCTGTCCTGCCTCGAGAGATCCTGAAAAGTTCAATCTGAGAGTCCTTATGCACAGTTCCAGCAAAGCAGATTTAACAGAACCTAGATGGTTAATTACTATTCCTGCTGCACATATGTAAATAACAGATCAATTTATTGAAACTAGACTTATTTTGCAAACAATTTAGTCTTAATTTGGTTATTTTTTTCCTAAAACTGGGAGTGATTTTATACAGAAAAATTATGTTTCTGTAACACACCTTTGTGGATATTGGGTTCTAGTATGTTCATTATGTTTTGAGTTTTGCCCCTATCTGTAAACTGAAATGAATTCTAGTTTCTTGCAATGTCTGGCTATGATTCTCCAATCTAATGTGTCCGATTTTTCTCCCACCCTCCTGACTTGGAATCAGTAAGAACTAAAACTGCCCTATTTCCTGAAGTCTTGCGATACTGAAGCTGGACAACTTGATCTAAACTTCAGGGAAATCACCACAGGAGCTCAGGTATGCACAATCTTCATGCCTGCTATGTGGAAACATCACCAGATATTCAAACTATGAGCCAGGAAAACCAATCAGATTGTCATGCCTGTCTTCGGTCCATCTGAAGACACTTCAAGCGAGACATCTAGAAATCTCCATTGGCTGCTTTCAGAACTTAGACCATGGGACCATAGCCGGCTTCAATCAATGACCATTGTTTTTATTTTCTTTCCATACACATGCCTCTTATTAAATATCTGATTGCTTATACCATAAACTTGACTTCCGGAGCCCACATTAGATACCCCTGTGTGACCTAACTGATCTGTTCTCAGAACCCAGAGGCTGGTTGGCTCAAGGAGCTGCCACGATCTATCAACCCAACTTCCTGAATGTGAAACTTCTCAGAAGTTTTGAAGGTGGGACAGAAGGGGTTCAGAACAGGCATCGCCGGGATGTGCTACTTTGGCATGTGGGTTATTTTCAACTGAAGGCAATGGAGACCCTGCAGGGTCAGGAGAAACTTCTGCCCACCCCCTCTTAAGTGCCTAAAAGAATTTAAATTACTTAGGGTCCTTGCCATAATAAGAGTTACTGCCAGAGATCATTTTTGACATATGGCATGGCAAACATCTAATTGCTGAATATCTGCTCTTCTTATCATTCTGTGAGTTACCTGCCCCCCCAAAACTTGAAGGCTCTCACCTCATTCCTTACTTCAAGATGTCATATATACCTCATTTTACCTTTCTGCCTCTGAACCTCTCGTGTGTGGGGGAAGAGGAAGTGGTGGTTCCATACACATACATGTAATTAAATTTGGTTATTTTCGCTTGTTAATTTGTCTCATGTTGATTTAACTATTAGACCAGTCAAGAGAACTTAGAAGGATAGAGGAAAATTTTTCTTCTCCAACACAGGCATCTATTGCGGGAGGGGGGGGGGTCTTGGGACATATCCCCTGTGGATAAAGGGGGGCTACTATACCCTGTGTCTAGCATGTACCGAAATTCCAGACTCCCAGGAGGCAAGCAGATGTTCAGGATAAACACTGTTTGCAGGGCAGCTAGGCTCAGTGAGCCAGTCTTATCATTCAGAGAAAATGTAATATCAGCGTAGAAAACAGTTTACTAGCCGGTTCCCACGTGCAGAGGCACCCCTGCTATGTTAGCCTTTTCTGAACAAGACCAAAGCTCAATTCTTCACATTAAAGTCAGAACTGAGCCCTGAGACAGGAAGTGGCTTGCCCAAAACCACATAGCAGAGCCAGCTTGACCTAGCACCCAGGCATCCAGATTCACTGAGAGGAAGACAGAGTCACCCCAACCCTCAGCCTCCAGACACATGGACACGTATCTCCCAAAGAAGTGTGCTTCCGAGCAGAGACCACAAATAAGGGAGATTCAAAGACAGGTTTGAGTCCCAGCCCACGAAGTCTCACTGGTGGAACAAATATAATGTTTCATATCCTACCACTATCCCTCCCCTTGGAAGATATCTCTCCAACTCAATTTAATTATATTTGAAAATACCAAGCTCATTTTCACTTTAATTAAAACCATATATTTTCACTTAAAGCTGGAAGAGTCCTTAGAGATGATCGATCTAGTCCAGCATCTTTATTTAACAGAAAGGGAAGCAACATCTAAAGGCCAGGGCCAGAATCCTCCTCTCCTGCCCCCAAGTCGCCTGCCTTTCTAGTGCAAATGCTGTCCTACCAGCCCAGGCTCAGAGCTCAGAGACTGTACACTTGTTATAGGCTCTTAAGTGCTTAATGATCTGACATAAATCATTCTTCATGACCTGTGCAAGGAAGTCTGTACAGCCCTGCAAAGAGCCAATATTTCTCAAATTAGAAAATGAATAAAAATGATGAATGCACTGGAGGAGACTTCATATGACATTTAGATGCTATTTGTATACATCCCCTTATAAATATTCAGTTACTCAGAAGTACAACACAGTGCTGAATCTGCAAGGATTCAATATGCCCCAGACATCCAGGCCCCACAGACAAAGCCGTTGGGTTGACCACCAAGGGGCCTCTCGTGCCCTGCCTAGCTCCTGAGCAAGCTGTGCGTGTGCAGATGAGAGAACCTAATGGGCTTATTTGCATGGCCAGAGGAAACAGATTTCAGGCTTCCCAGCACGGCATCCCTATTATACCACCCAAACAGAGCCGCAAAGGCACATGAAGGCAAAAAACCAGTCATTTCTCCCCAGAACAGAGGCTCATTGTGTGTAATCCAGCAACTGGAAGAACCCAAATGAGAATCTTTCCATATTCTGTAAAATACATGCCAAATAAAAAACTGAAGGCTAGAAGGGGCTCAGTCAACAAAGTGACATTCAAGGCGTATCAGAAATGTGTCAACTTCTCGCCGCTGGGGGAGGGGCGAGATACTACTGGCATCTTGCGAGTAATGCCAAGGATGCTGCTCAACATCCTGCAATGCACAGGACAGCACTGACGACAAAATATTATCCAGCTTGAAGTATGCGCAGTGCGGAGACCGGGAAACCCTGATCTAACGAGCTAAAGGCCAGTTCACAGCTCCTCACAGGATGTACGTAGAGTCTGAGAATTCTGTGCTGTTCTAGTGTAACAATCATATGAAGATAAATTAAATCCAAACATTAAAATTAAAAACGTTATTCAATTAACCAGAGGATTCTGGTTGCCAGAAATTTCAGGGTTTTAGTTTCTTTGTCTCACTGTTTAAAGGCTTGTATCCTTTCATTCTGCAGAACCTCCAATGCCTTTTGGCTGGAATTTGGTCATTATGCTTCGGATGCCAGTTGCAGCTCTGCCTCTGCTATAGAGTCCAGGGAGTTAAGGACCCTCGGGTGAACTTGGAGAGGGACCCAGAGCACAGAGTGCAGAGCTCACCGGGTAGCCATCATCTGTCATGTGGCCTGTGTGCCAGAGCCTCCGCTACCGCCCGGCAGTCTGTGTTTTTAATTATGTTCCTAAGGTCTGAGAGTGAAATTCTGTAAATCATATGAAAACACTGGTAAATCAAGGCAGCAATTAGGAGTGAGAAATAAAACCCGTATTGCCAGGCTGTCAAGAAGCAGCAGAGCCTGGTCACGTAGGAGACAGAGACAGAGTAGGTGAGTTTAATAAGAGTAAGATCTACATATTGTGTGTGTATAGGGGGAGGTGGGGGGACAGGCATTAAGAGGGTAAGACAGCCAGAGCACAGCCTACACTGAAGATCTAGGAAGGAGTGTTCAAATGGCACCTTCTCCAAAATCACACAGTATTTGTCAAGGTATTGTGGTCTTCTTCACATTTGCACCAAGAAAACACCCACTTGGGTGAAACAATGACCTGGAGCCCAAACAGGAGGGTAAACTCATTAACAGAAGCCGTTGTGCTTGCAGGTTTTCCAGCTGTGAGACGGGAACAGGCTGCATTTGGGTTCAGCTTGATGCAAAGCCCTGCACAGCTGTGCAGGCTGCCCACTGCCCACAAAGCCCTGCACAGCTGTGCAGGCTGCCCACCGCCCGC
>NW_005871565.1:598219-601395 GCF_000147115.1 Myotis lucifugus | reverse complement strand
GATAGCTGAGATAACTACAAAGATGCCTGGCCGTGATTTATTATCTGCAAAACACATCCTGGTTAAGCAGTCTGGAAACAAATCTATCTAAACCGTGGTCAGATCCATGCCCCCACCCCCATCCAGGAGCCCAGGCTGAGCATGGCCTCTCTGTGGTCAGACAGTTCCCGGGGGCGATGCTGACGCCTGCCTTCATTTCCACTCCCCACACTTTTCCCGAGGACCTGCCCTGCATGCAGGGCTGCAGGCACAGAAGTGAATACACAGTCCCTACCACTCAGCTTTTGATTGGGTTGGGGAGACACACATAGGCGGTGTTCTGAGGATTTTCCAACTCCACACCATCCTGTCCAGCTTGGCTGGGAGAGAACACAGACGAGCCTACTTCTGTTCCGAGTCAGGCAGGATTTCCACAGGAGAGCGGGAGAGGACACTCTATGTCAAAACAAGACGTGTTTTGGGGGGATAGGTCTCCAAGCAGTACTGACCCCCGGGAGAGCACCAGGCTTATGGCGGGACCTGGGACTTGTTCCTAAAGAGGGGAGCCCTGGGATATGGAGGGAGGGTTCTCCGTGGAAAGGAGGATGAGAAAGGATTGCGGGGAATGCCTGTGCTTACGAGGTGGGCAAGGAGCGAAATAAGCCAGTCAGAAAGACACCTATCACATGGTCTCACTTACATGTGGAATCCAATGAACAAAATAAACTGACGGACAAAATAGGTCCGGAGGTATGGATGCCTGGAACAGAATAACAGATCTCAGTGGGGGGTTGGAGTGGGAGGGAACATGGACAAATTAACAAAAGAGCAACACATTTGCACATATGCATAACTCATAGGGAAGGCCTGGGTGGGGCAGGTTGGATGGAGGAGGGCAAAAAGGGAGAAAATGAGAGACATCTGTAGTACTGTCATCAATAAAATAAGTTTTTTAAAAAGCAGTTTTAGCGGTGTCAATTTAAAGTACAGTGGGGCCTTGACTTACGAGTGTCCCGACTAACGAGTTTTTCGAGATACGAGCCGTCTCTTGGCCGATTTTTTGCTTTGAGTTGCGAGCTAAAATTTGGGTTACAAGCCAGCTTCAGATACCCCACCGTTAGTTAGCGCAGCGAACGTCACAGTGAACGCCACAACATCAGCCCAGCATCACGTGTCTCACTTGTTCACTTTAATGATTTGACATACGAGTAATTTGAGTTACGAACTCCGTCACAGAATGAATTAAACTCGTAAGTCAAGGCCCCACTGTATAAATTTAATAACGTTGAAATGCATGTGCAAAAGCGTATGGATAACAAGCCCCATGAAATGGATTTCTACAAGACATCTGAACATGGCTTTTCTAAGGAGGGTTCATTCAGTGAATGGAACTCATACACGTTTTGTAGTACATATACTGAAGTGTTTGTCAAAGATTGTATAAAAAAATTGTGTCTAGCAATAACCTAAAAAAAGGTATGTAGTATAATGCTACTCAAAACTTGAAATAAATATCATTAAAAAAGAAAAAAGAGGTGGGAAAATATGGAAGATTAAGTAAAAGAACAAAAACACAAAAAACAAAAGGGTGGCATATCTACACAATGGAATACTATGCTCCTGTAAAAAAAGAAGGAACTCTTACCATTCCCAATAGCATGGATGGACCTTGAAAGCATTATGCTAAGCGAAATAAGACAGTCTGAGAAAGATAAATATCACATGATCGCACTCATTTGTGGAATAGAATGAACAACATAAACTGATGAACAAAAACAGATCGAGACAGAGAAGCATGGAACAGATCATCCAACCTCAGAGGGAAGGCGGCGGGGGGGGGGGGGGGGAGGCAGGAGTGGGCCTAAGAGATCAATCAAAGGACTTGTATGCATGCATATAAGCATAACCCATGGGCACAGAGAGCAGGGGGGTGAGGGCATGTGCTGGAGGGTGGAAATGGCTGGGAAGAGGTCAATGGGGGGGAAAGGAGACATATGTAATACTATAAACAATAAAGAATTTAAATTTTTTTTTTAAAAAGGAACCATGGAAGCAGAAAGATGAGGGCTGGAAGTGAGGAAGGCTAGGAAGAAGCTAGGAAGATTCCTTGGCAAGTGGAATGGAGAAACTGGAACAGATAGTTAAACTGAGTAATTTACAACTAGCTAATAAATTTAAAGATCTTATCCTAACCAGGGACACTGGGAGCAAATGTTACATTCCAGACTGTGCTGGGACAGATCCACCTTTGTCCCTGCCCCTCTTCAGTGACATTCTTGGAAGGTGAAACTGGCCAGAGAATGATCCTGACCACTCTATAAGCTCATTTTGATGAATCAGCATATTAAAGGACACACTGGAAAGCTGATGAATATTCTATTGAGAGCCTCTGGAGACATCCCCTAAAGTGTCCCCTAAAAATGAAGCTATGGTGCATTTATACCATGGAATACTATGCAGCTATAAAAAGAAAAATCTCTTTCCCTTTGAGATAGCATAGAGGGAGAGTATTCTGCTAAACAAAATAAGCTAATATCACATGATCTCACTCATATGTGGACTCTAATGAACAAAATAAACCGACGAACAAGTAGATCCAGAGACATAGAAGCATGGAGCAGACTGTCGAATCTCAAAGGGAAGGTTGGGGTGGATAGGGAGAGATTAACCAAAGAATTTACATGCATATATACATAACCCATGGACACAGACAATAGTGTGGTAAAGGCCAGGGAGGGAGGCATGGGGTGAAGAGGTCAATGGGGGGGGGGGGGGGGGGAATATTTGTAAAAAAAGGAAAAAAAAAGTCTTCCTCTAAAAAAAATATAAAAGCCCTTAAGAAAAAAAACCTGGGGAAATGCTCTCCAGAGGATACCCTCCCCTCCCTGGTTTTTTCCCCAGGGTTGTATCTTTGCTTCCTTTCTTCTAAGCTAGAGGGTCCCAGGGGAATTAAAACCAGGGGAGGAGGGGGGAGGGGGAGCTCGTTCCAGGGTAACCCCCTCAACCTGTCTCCAAGGGCCCCCCCTTTGCCTCTGTAAATTGTTTTCTTGGGCCACACAGCTCTGCTGGGTCACTTCTTCCGCTCTGTGATTTCTTTTCTAAAGGGCCAAGGGAGCCCCACCTCGGTTCAACTCTTTCAAAGGTAAATTGGCCCAGGCTCACTCCTGTTGCTATGATCTTGGGTCTTCTATCTTAAG
>NW_005871565.1:580811-597137 GCF_000147115.1 Myotis lucifugus | reverse complement strand
CACTAAACAAAGATACTCCCTGCTCATGCTGCACAGCCGACTCTTTCTAAGTCTCTTAAATACCGTTACCTGTGCCCTGTCCCATCCCGGCCACACTTGTTTGCTTGTCCTGACTTCTCCAGCCTGGACGCTCCCCGGCGGCCACTACTATCTTCTTCCTCTTCGTAAAACCCTCCTCCACCTCACCCCAGCGCCAAAGCGCCTGACACCAAACAGGCACCATGAGATATTCCTTAACTTAATGAAGGTGGCTGCCGTTTTTAAAAGAATTTTAGGTAGACATATGTGTCATACACACACACACACACACACACACACACACACACACACACGGCGTGAACTCTAAACCAACTCCCATCAGGAGCGAAAATCTGTGTTTTTTCTCTATGGGAGTCACATCATCTCTGCTCTGGAAGGTCCTTTCCTTTCCTCAGGAGTCCCCTCTACCCACCAAGGTCCCAGCAGGGAACAGAAGCCACCTAGACAGGGTGAAACAAGTGAAGAGACGCTACCTTGCAAAACTATGGGAGCAAAACTGGACGGTGAGTCACACGAAAGCATAACAGTCAGAAGCCACTCCTTGGGCTGGAGAGACTCTGCCCAGAGCCAGCAGGGATGCAGCTGCCCAGAGAGAAGTGACCATCCAGCTGCAATGCCAGAGCCCCAGAGCCCGAACCCGAGAGCAGAGAGGTCTGACCACTCTCCCCTCCCCCCTGCCACCTCCAGCCCAGGGCTGCAGGCTCTGGGCCACACCCACAGCCACTGGGAGGCACCCCACCCTTCCCCACCTGCCACTGTGACCCTCCCTGCCCACAGGATGCTTCCTTCTATCCTAAATAAGGGGAAATCCTGGCTGAATAACTCTTTTAACCCTCCAATTTTCCTACTCTTGATAATACAGTTATATTAATTTCATAATTTAAACATAACAGGAAAAGAAAGTTTTCCAATGAGATATGCAGCATTCTGGCCAGCTTCCATTAAAAGTCTTAATCACAGGATTTATCTAGAAAAGTCCACACATAGATTCTGCTCACACAGTTCATGTTCTGGATTTGCCCGTTTCCAACTGATTACGCTCACCAAAGCCAAACAGGAGACCCCAGACATCCCCCGGAGGGAGGGACAGAACACTGCACTGGAGCCAGAACTGCAACGGTGACGCGCACGTCTGCCATTTATATTTCCATCCTGCTGCACATGTGGGATGGCGAAGCATTGACCATCGTGGTTGGATTTACATGTCTAATGTTGCGTGCAGCCATTTGGAGAAGATTAATTTGATAAGGAATTGCAGAAGTCATCAGACAACAGTTCCCCGTGGTACAGTTAATTGGAAAAAGACTGTACACATCCCAAATAATTCTAGCATGCAGCTGCGATTACCGTCCTCTCGTCTCATCCCAGTGATCTGACACCACCTAGACGTGACCATGCTGATCATGTAAATCCTCACAGTCTAAGTGGATGTATAAATAACTGGGCCGGTGTGTGCGTGTGTGCCTGCAGACACACACACGTGCATACAAAGCCGAGATTTTTCTACAGCTCAGCCAAGTAGAACCGGACCATTGTTGTAATGTACCCCGCGAATCACAGAAGGACGCCTCAAGAAGTAGAATTAAAGAGTCACATTTATTGCAATCCGGGACTATGAGGGGCCATTCCCAAATCTCACAGCGATAAGATGGTGGCAAAACCAGACTTATATAGGCAAAGATCACAAAGGTATTGATTACATCTTAAGGTTTGGAATGAGGAACCTGGTTTACAAAAAAGCAGTTTACAGAAGCAGAATTAAGCATGTTAATTACAGTTTTGGGTCTCGAGGGTCACTGAATTGACAGAAACACCTTATCTAGAGCCCTCGGGTCTTGAGACCACTGGGTTGCCAGGAACTCATTAGAGCCATCGAGGTAAATTAGAGTAATTGCGCTGTCCTGGTTTTGGGACCACTGAGTCAACTGGAACGCATTATCTGTGGCCACTAAAACAATTTAGGATAATTGTGCTGTCCTGTTTCCCAGGTACAGAAGAATGTGCTTCGATAACCAGTAAGATCACAGTCAATGGGATAGTCACGTTACAATCAATAAGGCATTCAATCGAATGGGATGACTTATACAATTTAGAAAATCAAAGTAACCTGTCCATTGTTAAACAAAGCAAATAGGTACCATACTTCACCATGTTCTCAGGGAGAGAGGTAGAGAGAGCCTGCTCTCCTCCCCACCCAGCATTTAAGCAGAGAGACAATGGCCAGAGGAAAGAGGAGGTTCAATCATTCCTACTGGACAGCGAAAGGAGCAGCACTTGGGAGGAGTCTGAACCTGGACTGGCATCCCGCCACCTGGGGTGGGAGGGACGATCTACCCATCACACTCCTCCCCACTTTTCTGCAGCAGCCCCACTACCTGTGACTCGCTTCCCTGTGGCTTCCCGCGCCACTCAAGTCCAGTCAAGAGGGTGCTATTCTCCTACAGAAGGGCCTCAGTATTCCCCTAAGAGTTTTCAGCACCAGGTTTACTGGTAAATTTTCTAGTTTCTCACAACAGATAGAAGTGGACGTGAAATTATTTTTCAAACTCTATTTTTCTCACATTGCAAAATAAATGAATCTTAAACCATACCACCATAAAAGGACTCTGAAGCTATAATTTGTGGTCATTTTTCAAGATGATTCCTCCATAATATTTTTAAAGCAAATTTGACATTTTTTTTCTGCTAAGTACTTTGGGGGGAGGGGTGTAAAAAAAAAGATGGACAACCATGGACTTACAAAGTTCAGGATTCTTTCCAGTTCTGAAAGTTCCCGCTGTCCTCGTCTGAGTCACACCCAACCCTTTCCCCGCTGACTGCCCCTTACGAGGGAGTAATGGGAGAGCAAACGCCCTGGGGCAGTGTAGGCAAGCTGGCCGCACAGCATTGAGACGGATACACCTGGATCTGCACCATCATGACCCTAATTCTGCCATAAGGAAGAGATGATTGTTTAATGTTTCTAACCCTCAGGTTTCACATCTGAAAAGTGAGATACTATCTTACAAAGCTGTGAAAATGAAAAGGAATATTACGTAAAATATCAGTCACATAGTAAACAATTTACTTCTCACTGCGTGAATATTTCTTGCTAATTTCTTCAGCAAGTATTTCTTGCTAAAAAAACTAATTCTTGGCCCTTGGTTAATGGTAATGATTTCTTCTCTTACGCATGACATGAAAGATTTCATTTGGTACTAAATTGAGAAATCCAGTCTTTAAAATAAAATGACAGCAAAAAACAAAAAAGTACCTTAGGTATCAAAGATCAATTATTAAGCCAGATACTCAAAAGAAATAACAACCCCCAGCTTCCTCGAAAGCTTTAATAACTGAAGCAGACGGCCAATTACCTGGTGATAGAGGGATTTTCTTAAATTGAGGAGACACGTTTTCACGGTATATTAAATGCTGCTGTCTGGGCCTCAATGACATTTATAGTGAGAGAAAGAGAAGTGAAGAGAGTTAGGGTTGAAAATTAATTAGTGCATCTCAACCCCATGAGTCATGGCCATCAGGTTAGGAGACATAACACCATGCACTGGATTTTAATTAGGAGGGTTGTGAAACTGTTTAAGAACCAAAACCCAATGCCAAGTCCAGCTAGAAGGTTGATGGAACATACTACACAGTGCCATGAAGTTTTCCTTTTGCAAGAAAAAAGAAAAAGAACAAAATAAAATCCTTCTTCGGGGGCTCACCAGCTTTCCCCAAAAATATATTAATATATTAATATATTTATATATTTATATATATATATATATATATATATATATATATATATATTCATTTATTGTGTAAAGGATGTCAGCCTTTGGGACAACAAGAAGTTAATCTCAAACTGGGCCGATACCCATATATTTCTTGGTGCCCTGGTTCCCTAATCTGTAAAGTGGAAGTAATCTCTAGCCTATGGAGTTGCTGTGTACTGAGGGATCTGACACCTGTAAAGCATTCAGAGCATACAGCAAACACATATGGGCATATTTCTAATAAGTAGCTCTCTCCATCATTACCTTCCAAATTCTCGTATTTGTCATATATGGTGATAAAACTTTTAGAGCACAAATATCTGATAAGAGACTCCCACAGACTGAAGGGAAAATCAGTCAGACCAAGTCCATGGCTATTGAGGTCTCTCACTCAAATCCCCACGCAGAAGGCCCCAGGCCCTGAGAAGCAGGAGGCCACTTGGTCTGAACTCAAGATGGAATTCAAGAGCCAATAAGGAGCTGAAGCCAAGGGAATTCTGGGAAAAGGGCCTCCCTACATCGATGGGAACTACTTACTTGTAGTCTATACTCCTAAACCTTTAGCAGGCTTTTATTAGCCCAATGCTCAGACTCTCGGACACCTCATGTGACTTACCCTCCTCCCCTCCTTCATCCTAGCCACACTGTCCACCCAGCTGTTCTGGGAAGCCTACCCCCTAATAGGGCCACTGCCTTGCTCTTCCCTCTGCATGCAATGCTCTTCCCAGATTATCTGCATGCCGTTCCTCACATCCTCTGCATCTTTGTGACTTTCTCAGCGAGGCTTTTTCTGACCACATTATTTAGCATGTAACTGCTGTTTCTGTCCTTCTCCATTCCCATTCCTTCATTTTCCTCCATGGTGCTACTCACAATCTAACGTATATTCTATTTTTTTTTACCTTCATAAGGACAGGGATTTCTGTTCACAGCTCTATCCCTAGGGCGTAGAACAGCCCCTGGCACACAGTAGGAGCTGAATAAATGGCCGACAAGACTGCTGCACAGGAAATGCCTTTCTTGTGAGAAATAAAGGGTAGCCCTAGCTGGCTTGGCTCAGTGGATAGAGTGTCGGCCTACGGACCTAAGGGTCCTGAGTTTGATTCCGGTCAAGGGCACAGACCTCAGATGCAGGCTCCTCCCCAGCCTGGGCCCTGGTCATGTGCAGGAGGCAACCAATTGATGTGTTTCTCTCACATCAATATTTCTCTGTCTTTCCCGCTCTCTTCCACTCTCCCTAAAAATCAATGAGAAAATATCCTCAAGTGAGGATTAAAAAATAAAGGGCAAATAATAAAGCAAACACATTACTGGACTCTCCTTGCTTTTCTAGGATGAAATCACAGTTTTGGATGCAGAGCTGAGGAACAATGCAAACCCTTGAGATGAAAAGCAGAAGCATATCATGCTGCCAAGGAAGTGACGGATCGAAGAAGGGCATCAGCCTCAAACAATAACCACAGACTCACTGCCCAGCCAGGTGTTCAAAGGAACATCCTCTGAGATCACAGAAGGAACTCCCAGAGAGTGCTCGGTAGGGCTGCCAGGAGGTCTTCACGACCCCTACACTGCCACCGAGTGAAACTCACAAGTGGAAAACACCTCTCTAGAAACTGAGTTTCAGACAAGATAGAATCCTCTAAGTCCATTTGGAAGACAAAGCACTGAGAACCATGAACTTGTTGATCATTTCATTTTAGAAGACCGCTCTAAAATTGCCTGTAGAAAATAGTCCAAAGACACCAGGTGAAGACCCAAGACCCTTGCTAAGGAGAGAAGGACATATAGGTAGTAACCTGTATTGAATTCATACATGAAACTGTGTTTGAATTAGCTACAACCTGAAAGTATCAGCAATGTTCTGGGGCCATGAGCTTGGCATGCTACGTAGGGAAGTATATTTCCATTTATAGCTAAGGAAGCTGAGTTCCACCAAGAATCACAGAGATGCTAAGCAACAGAGTTCAGGGCCCAGCTCTGGGCCTCAACTGCCCACAGTGACCAGCCCACTCTCACACAGATGCTTCATGCCCAAGACACGTCATGGACACTTGATGTTCTTTAACTGGGAACTTAAGAGACAGGCCCCCAAACTAAATGTTCCGCCTACAGACATTTTCATTCTATTATTACCACATCACATAGAGAGGCATTCTACATTCGATTTCAATTTCTACACCCCTAGAAACAGGGGTAGAAAGAGACAGCAACCTCACTCTCTTGATCTAATCAATTTCTAGGTAATGGTTATAAACTGAATCATCCATAAAACCCTCAAAATATCATCTCTACTTCCTAGCTAGGTGGCTTTGGGCAAGTTACTTAATTTCTCTGTCCCTCCATATTCTCTTTGGGGGTAGATGTGAGAATCAAATGAGTTAACAAAATAAAGTGCATAGAATGGTGCCCAGCATATTCAATGCTCAAAAAATGTTAGCTATTATTATCATTACTATTTCTTAGCATCATAATGTAAAAATTGGAATATTCCATTAATAAAAATGTAATGGAAAGAAAGGAATAGTTGCTTTTTCATTTAACATAAATAAGCACAAAATCTGAGGATAAAAGCCTTATCATAAGTGTTCCTCCCAGGGAGGATTTTTGTGCACAGGCTTTAGACTTTTTGAAGTAAGAGCTTGGTGAAGTCTGCAATGAAGAGCAGGCCAGGCTCTAAGGATCTCCAAACAGTGTTCAAAATTGGGTGGTCAATTTTAACAAGCTGTACAGTTGAGTCAAGGTACACAAATGCCGCTGAAAGTCTCTGGATGGTACTTGGTGGAGAAAGGCCAACCTCCTTTTCCCCGGGGTCCCTTGATCTCGGGCCAGGTTTCTGTTAGTTGAGTAGGGCTACCTTGACCAAGCACCGTGAAGGCGCTTGAACAACAGAAATGTATTGTCTCACAGTTCTGGAGGCTGGAAGTCTAAGATTAAGGTGTTAGCAGGGTTTATTCCTTCTGAGGGCTATGAGATGGAACAGGGTTCCATGCCTGTCTCCCAGTTTCTGGTGGTTCACTGGTAATCCTTGCCTTTCTTTAGCTTCACCCCACTTCTCTGCCTTCATCTTCACATAACATTCTGGCTGGGGGAGTGGGGAAGGTAAGTCCAAGTTTTCCCTTATTATAATAAGGACACCTGTCATATTGGATTAGGGAACTACCCTATTCCAGTATGGCCTTATCTTAATTACATCTGCATTATATTACTTCCAAATAAGGTCACATTCAGAGTTACCGGAACTAGGACTTCAATATATAAATTTGGAGGGACACAATTCAACCCATGCCAGCTGCAGACAGCGCAGGCCTGTCCCGCAGGGCCACGCTGTGACTGGTGCAGCAGCAGCAGGGGAGCTCCTGGAGCCGTCACAAGGTGGCAATAACTTAAGTCAAGCATCATTTATATTTGCTAATTTAATCCAGCAGAAAAATCTAGAAGGGTCCTTTTCTCCTTTCCACACCTATAACCAGTAGACAGAATGGCATTTCCTTGCCCAGGAGACCTGGGCAAAATAAGGAAATGGAAAAACAGGGGTCTAAAATAAGAGTCAATCTTTGATTTAATATCTAGTCCCAGAGTCCTAAAAAAGTATGGCCTCTAAAGTCGTAAAAAAAAAAAAAAATCCCACACTTGACCTTGAACCAAAGTATCACCCCCAGGTGGGAAGCTGGGTTGAGAGTACCATCTACAAAAAACCTGCACCCCTGCCTAACTCACAGCTCTCGATACCACCCTTTCCACATGTCCAGGTGTATGTATCCACCACCCTTTCCACATGTCCAGGTGTATGTATCCACCAGCCTTTCCACACGCCCAGGTGTATGTATCCACCAGCCTTTCCACACGCCCAGGTGTATGTATCCACCAGCCTTTCCACACGCCCAGGTGTATGTATCCAGCAGCCTTTCCACACGCCCAGGTGTATGTATCCAGCAGCCTTTCCACACGCCCAGGTGTATGTATCCAGCAGCCTTTCCACACGCCCAGGTGTATGTATCCACCAGCCTTTCCACATGCCCAGGTGTATGTATCCACGTCAGAGACCAGGCAGACACAAAAGAGTTCCGAACACACAGATACATGGCACTGCAAGGGCATCAGGTACCTGTGTGCTCACTTCTAATGCTAGAACTCTAGGACTCCAACTAAGAAGGCAGTTCCTTAACCAAAGAGGCCCAAATGCTCCCCCAGGGCTCCTGGCTGATGGAATTCCTTTCCCAGGCAACAAAGACTCTGTTTAGCCATATGATGCCAAAATCCTGGAACGCTCAGAGACCCTCTCCTGAGCACTGATGGAGAGGTACTCAAACATGTAACAAGAAGGGATGCTCTTCAAATCCAATTACTGCAGAGTGTTTATATCTAATTTACTTGTAGGAGGAAAGCTGCTCCATAGCGGTCCCTGTTGTGTTTCAAGAAAAATAACCCTGTCTGTTACAGTCTCTCTGTAAACCACCACATCTGAAGGGAGGTAAAACGTTCCAGAAGCCCAGAGAAAAACTGAACGTGAGTCCCTTCGATGTCAGATAGATTCATACCCAGCCTGCAATACAGCCAAGTCCACTTGGGGTCCTAGAACTAACAATCCTGATGCAAGAAAATTCATCCTGTGAATATGAAGGCTGTTGTTGTCCTTCCAAAAATCCTACTACACGTAGGGCTCTGAGAAAACCATCAGTCAGGCTGCCAGCCTGGGAAGCTGTGAAGTTGTTAATGGAATTTAAAAAAAACACACATTCCCTGGCAACTCCAAGAGAAAGAAGTGAGTCAGAGAACCAGAAAGCAGGGGATGGAAACACGGGACTCTGCCATGTAGGCGGCTGTCCCCACTGCTAAACTAGCCAAACACAGAGACAATCACCACCTTGGGGTCTGACCTACAGCTCCTAAGTCAGATGAAACCGGAGCGGCGTCACATCTGAGAGGAAAGACAACCACCCCAGGGCACAGGGAGGGGGCGCGCAACCAGCACACGCCTGCCACCAAGGCAACCACACCCCAGCTCCTCTCCGGAGAGGCTTCCCCTCAAACATTCACTAAATGCCCACTGTGGGCCAAGGACATCTGCTAGAGGGCGTCCTGGAGAACCTACAGCATAAACACCTGGACCCTGGTCCCCAAAACACACCACAGAGTAAGGCAAATGCATCCCCATGTAAGGTTTGCCTGTGGTAAGAATACAAAGAGCCATAGGATTTGTCGTTGGATAAAGGCAGAATCAAGAAGGGCTGCAGGGAATAGGAGACATCTGAGATGGTACGGAGGAGTGGCAAGTGGGTTATGCAAAAAACTGGGAGAGGAGGCTGCCATTCCCGGTTGAGGCTAGAGCACCAGTTGGACTGAAGTGTGGGGCTCATGAAGGGTCTTAGCGGACTAAGGAGCACAGGCGTAAGTTAGTCGGGAATGGGGGCCACTTCATATTAGAGGGGATGTGAGATGTGCTTTAGTAGTTTACTCTGGGCTTTCTCTCTCCTGGGAGCATACCCGTGCCTTTCCCTTCCCCTTCCCCCTCCATGTCCCAGGCAAGTTACCATTGGCTCCAAGCTCCAAGGGCCCTTCCTCTTCCTTTCCCTCTATAACTTGTTTCCTAAGCCCATTTCTTCTAGGAATCACTTCTTCTACCTCTGATTTACCAATGAATGTTCTTTTATAAAAAAAATAAAATAAAATAAAATGAAAGTTTACTCTGCATTCAGCAACCCCTAGGATAGATTGGACAAAACAAAGATAGAAGGCAGAGAGTGTAATTATGAGGCTATTTTAATAGTTCATGCACAAGGTCAAGACATCCAGAAGCAAGGGCCTGGTTGAGCTCTGATGTACAGACAGATACAAAGGGTCTGGCCACTGAACAGGGAACATGGGAAGGTGAAGATCAAAGAAGAGGCCAACACACGAAAAAGAATGACCCACTCAACACTCATTGAGTGCCTATTGTGTGCAGTGCACTGGTGATGCAAATATGAATGAGATGCACCCCTACCCTCAAGAAGCCTGAGGGAGATAGAGCATGCATGGCCACAGTACTGATGACAACACCTACATGATTTGAGCTTTAAAGATAAATATACTTGCTTTTATTCACTTAGATTTGAAATTCCCATCATTGTTCAGGCTTCCTTCTATTCTCCAGTCCCATGCCTGATTCTTATTTTTTTCTAAGACATGGATGAGCCACACTCAGTTCAATCCTATGAAGCTTAAGGTTGAGGTCCCCATTTTCAAACAAGGACCTAGGGAAGCTACAAAAAGGTTAAGTAACTTGCACAAGGTCACAGAATCAGTGGCCAAACCAGCAAGTCTGTCTCTAACGCTATGTTCTTGCCTGCTGCCCCTCCCTGAAATCTCCCACCCAACTCTCCTCCCACTCCCAGAGGCCACCTCGGCGAGATCACTGCCGCTGGAGTGTGAGCTGCTGTGACTGCTAATCACACACCTCTGGTCAGGTTTCTCCCAGGTCCTGCCCACAGCTCCCAGACAGGTCTGCCTAAAGCCAGATTGGCAACACACACTCCCAGTTACCAACGTCCACAGCTCCCTCATGTCCACCCAATAAAGCTCGAATTCCACAGCCTGACATTCAAGACTCCCACCGTGGTCAAATGCCACCTCTTACATAAGCTGCGCCCTCCCATTTAGCTTTCAGAGGAACAATAATTTTATGTTTTCCTGCAGCCCTCACAGCCCATAAATGTGCACATATAAGACAGTCATTCAGGCACAGGCATAGGCATAGGCATAGGCACAGGCACAGGCATAGGTAGAGATAGGCACAGGCACAGGCAGAAAGGCACTGCTATAATAATCCCCTCTTCTCATATTGCTCTATTTGGCTTTCTGCCAAAGCTCAAGCTCCAGGAGCTTCTGTCTCACTGGGACACAGGATAGGAAGCTTTTAGGAGGACAGGATAGGAAGCTTTTAGGAGGACAGGACAATCAAGGACGATATGTGGGTTGTGTGGTTCAGCGTCAGCTCCTATGAGCTCAGGGAAAGGGAGACACCATGTGCACAGACAGGACCCCACCATAAAGAGGTGGATCCCTTGAGCTGGCCTCTACAGGCGGGGGCAGAATTGGCACATATGGAGCAGAGAACAGGCACTTTCAGCTTCGCAGGAAACACACAAATTCCCCTGAAAGTTCCGCTGTGAATCTAAATGCATCCACTTAATATTACATGAGGAACCTCCTCCTGCAGCACTGAGCCTGACAGCAGGAGGAAAGCTAGCACAGCAGCACCCGCCCCCTGACACTGACCACTGAAAACCGCAGCCTGAGCAGACAGTCCCTCTCCCTCTGCCATTAGCATCTCCCAGGAACTGAGCAGGCCCGTCACCACCGTGCTCTCAAAAGGCCACACCCCACCCCACCCCCTGCTGTCTGTGGTTGGACTGGGAGGAGATCGCCTAAGAAACACTCTGATGAAAAGCCCTGTGTGCACAGACTTACTATGGTGGTGAGAACAGAGCCATGCCGTAGGGCGGAGGCAGGGAATGAGGGCAAGTGCAGGTAAGCCAAGTCCCAAACTGACTATTAGCCACTGCTCTTCCACTCCATCAATCACATTCAGGCAGCTCAGGACGTGGGCTACGGCAGGGTTAATAGTTTCCAGTGACTCGAAGTTTGATTCATAAAAAACTGAAGATGACTCTGACTCTGGGATTGTCTTGTTCACGCAGAAGTGTAGCCCAGGAAGACACTGGCCGCCCTGCAGTGATTAACCCCGATGAAGGCCGCGTGGCCACATGCAGCCTTTCTGGAACACTACTGCCTGGGGAAGCATACAAACCAACATGTGAGAGAGCAGGAGGGTCGTTCAATGAAGGCTGCAGGTTTTCCAGGTGGAGAGTTTAAAGGCCGTGTGCAACCACTTAATGAAGATGCAGGGAAAATTCCAGTTATAGCTACAGGCTCTGGACAATGGGAGAGCTGAGGTGGCAGGACTTCCCCGCGCCTCCTACCAGCAGGAAACGTGTGCCACCTAGAGAACGTGTCCCTTCAGAAGCACTTAAAACCTTCATCATTCCAATACGGAAGAGATGAAGGGAGGAAAAGAGGGAGAGGGGGAGGGGGAGCAGCCTAAAGGTTATCTATTTCATCACCAAGACCTGAACTTAACTGAGTTTCAAATGAGTGGGATGCATCTCATTTCTGAGAGGTGGTAATTACATTCCATAACTTATTAAATGAGAAATCCCATTTCAAAAAAAAAAGACATCACCACTAAAAATAAAAGTGGAAGCAAGCTATTTATATGCTGCCTGTCACCATGCCCTCTCACACACACAGCGGGATAAAAACAAAGACATATGTGGCACAAAAAGCTACTCTCCGTTCCCGAGAGCCAGGGTGCGCCAGAACTCTAAATGGGGGAGGCGAACCCACTAGCAGAAATCCTGCTCGCTGTATTCATTGATTTAGGCTCATTTCCATCTGCTGGTTTAGATGATCAGCAAGTAAATATGATTCCATCAAACACACAAATTGCCAAATTCAAAAGAAAGCATGGTGGCCAGTTCTCTGCACCCTGTAGAATAAACTCTAAACTACAATGTGCAGTGTGAACTCAAGATGGCCAGTGTCTGTCTGTCTGTCTGTGTCTCTCTTTTTCAGGAGAAGAATGACAAGGAGAAGTAGCAAGTGAATGGGTTTCACTGAACAAAAAATAAGATGGGAATCTATAGCCAGGCATCCTGATGTATGTTCTGAATTACAGCATGTTCAAGTGAGGGATCAGTTACACACAGACCGTAACCTCTTATCCACTTATCCACTTGCTGAGGTAGCAGACCCTGGTCCCTCTGCAGAGCTCCCTGACTGACCGAGATCACGCCACTCTCTCTAGGTCTCAGTTCTACTTTACCAGTATTCAGCTAAGAAATGGTGTTGTCTGCTCCAAACCTGCTTACACCAGCTATATCTGATAGTAAGTACAATTACATAATCCTATATAATAAAACCCTATATGCAAATGGACCAAATGGCAGAACGATCGGTCACTATGATGTGCACTGACCACCAGGGGGCAGATGCTCAATGCAGGAGCTGCCCCCTGGTGGTCAGTGCGCTCCCACAGGGGAAGCACCACTCAGCCAGAAGTTGGGCTCAGGGCTGGCAAGTGCAGCAGTAGTGGCGGGAGCCTCTCCTGCATCTGCAGCATTGCTAAGCCAGCAGCGGACATCCCCCAAGGGGTCCTGGACTGTGAGAGGGCGCAGGCCTGGCTAGGGGACCGCCCCCACCAGTGCATGAATGTCATGCACCGGGCCTCTATACTAAATATTTACAGTGACATTACCAGCTAGCACACGCTATGTATCAGACATTGCTCTAAGGACTTTATTTGTACTCACTGATATAATTCTCACAGCAATCCTTCGAGGTCTGTGTGATCATCAGGCTTCTTTTGCTAATGAAACAAACTGAGGCCATGGCCCAGCTTTAAGCTAAAGTTGCAGAGCTCAGATAAGAACCTGGGCAGTCTGGCTCCACAGCCCATGCTTCTAACTGCTAGGCTTTCCTGCCTAAATAGTATATATATTGATATTCATGAGAGCAAAAAGCAATAGTTTCTAGGAATTAGATTAAATCCTTTGGGAAGACTCACTGAAGCTCCTGTTGAAAATTAATTGACTTCACACCAGGTGTGGTCAAGATCATTGTGAAAGACTGGGAGGGGGGAAAAAATCACACACACACACAAAAATGTAGGATCCTGGGCTCAGATGAGCTGACAAACATGTATGTGCACGCTCTGCTGTAATCCCAGGCAACTGGAAATCACAGGCAGCACATTCTCAACATGGTTTATAACAAGTTCAATTCAGCATTCCAGGCACTGAATACATCTTTAAAGAAAGAGGCTACATGTTAAAATATAACAATAAAGACATGTACATCCCCAGCTTTACCCTATTGTTTTAAGTAATCAAAACACCTAGTCCTAATCACATCTGGTAAAGAGGCTTCTGTTATGTGTGGGGGTGTTGACACACATCCAGAGCTTTTAAGAACTTCAACATAGAAAACAGGGTCTAAACAAGTCTAGTGTTGCTCCCATTGGAAGTCAAGCTCCTTGAGAGCAGGGTTTGCCTCCTTAGCTCATGTCTGTATTCCCTGACCCTAGAAAAACGCCCCGCCACATAAAAGATAATCAGTTGATATTTGTTGAATCAACTGCGTGCAACTACAATACTGGCCAGGTGAAAGGAGGTCTAGAGAGCAAAATAGCATCAGGAATTGGAAAGGTTCCTCGCAAGTAATGAAGGGAATGTGGCGTTATCTGACTTGATTGTTCAGCGGTGCAATTCTTCACTTGTCTCTGATCCAACAGGGCAATGAGTAGACAATGGCATAAGACATGTGTGCAGAGGACTAAAAATGTTGCCTAGTGGTTGGAAAGGAAGGGAATACATTAATACCTGAGAACCTTCTTAATACCAAATGTCTCAAGATACATTTTCATTTTAAAACACAAAGATCTGTAACACAGTTCTTAGCCCCTTTAAGAGTTTTATGGACTCACCCACTAGCCCCTGACTCCCTTTAAGACTTTCCTTATTAATGACAGAATAAATTTTTATCCAGAATGATCAGAGAATGAAATCAATACCTTACAACCTCTCACAGGTGACCTCCCTACAAATGACAGGAGAATGGAGCATCAATAAGCATCTATTGAATAATTAAAATAAATAAGATATACTTAGAAACTATACTAACCTAAGTTACTACTTTGAAAGGTTCTTCAGGCAGGGAGCATGGCACGTGGCAAGAAGTATCAGCCAGTGGTTTGGATGACCTAAATATGACCTTAACAGCTCATCAGCGTGTGGCTTTCAGTCAAGCACAGCCTATAGGGCCCCAGGTCCCGCATCCATATAAGGGACTAAATTTGCTCTATGAACTTAAAGATCTTAGGGCTGAGTCCACTCTATTCTAAGTAGACCAGGCAAGTCCTAATCAGGGCTGCACTATGATTTTCAAGGGCCCTGGGTGCTTTTGCCCCTTCCTCCAGCAATTACATATTAAATAATTATGTAGCCATTACATGTTATTGACATATTTTATTATATTTTACAACTTTATAGCTGAGTATTCAAATATTATATATTTAAGACATTTCATTTGACCTAGGAGCTCTGTATTTTTCTACTGATTTCAAAAGAAATTAAAACATTTTTATGGGCACAAAACATAAGTATTAAAGGCCACTACAGGCAGTCTCCTTGGGGGAGGGTCTCTATTCCTCTTTAGAAACTGGCCTGTAAGGGTGAATGAAGACCTCCTGACCTCCAAGGGCAAGGACTAATTTAACCTTTATCTTGCTGGACATGCCAATTATTTCATCTTTTCCTCCTTGAAACTGTTTCCTTCAGGTTTCTAGAACCCAATTCCTCCCTGGTTTTCTGTTTGTCTCACTGGCTACTGCATTTCTTCCTCTGTCTACCCCTGAGATGGATGTTCCACTTCAACTGACACACATTCTCCCTGGGGAACCCATTCTCTCTCAAAGCTTTAACTCCCACTTGCACACTTGGGAGTCCTCACCTATCAATTGAGCTATAAGCCCTTTTGGATTCATCTGTCTTATGGGGGGTGATTATTTTATGTATCAACTTGACCAGATATCTGGCTAACATTATTTCTAGGTGTGTGTGAGGATGTTGCTGGATGAGGTTAACATTCGAATCAGTGGGCTGAGTAAAGAAGATGGCCCTCCCCAATGTGGGTGGGCATCACCCAATCCACTGTGGGCCTGGATAGAGCAGGACAGGGGAAGGGGGAATTTGCCTCTTCACCTGACTGCTGAGCTGGAACACGGGCTTCTCTTGCCCTTGGACTCAGACTTCGCACCACTGACTCATCTGGTCCCCAGGCCTTCAGACTCAGACTGAGACACAGCACTGGCTCTCCTGGGCAGATCATGGGACTTCAGTCTCCTTGATTCATGCTAAATCTCGTGTGTGTGTGTGTGCGTGCACACACACACACACACACACACACACACACACACTACTGGTTCTGTTTCTCTGCAGAACCCCATGAATTATGAGTAATATAAACTTAAAGCTGTATTCCAACACAGAATTATCTTGCCTCCATATATGGTCATTTGGACCATAATAACCTTATCCTTCTGGCCACCTGAATTACAAACTCAGAGTCACTCTTGGCTCTTACTTTTCTTTTCCAGTCTCATGTGCCACATGGAGTCATTTCAACCCTTCTACTGGAAGAGAAGACCCAGAAAATCTCCGTCAAGGGGCCTTGGCAGATTATACCTTTTAATAAAGTCTTTTCCCTTTGGTTACCAGACTCTCCCCTAAATCAGTTCAAGTTCAACAGCCTGACGTGTTATTTTAAAAGATGATGGAATTTCATTTATTGCAATAGTCTGGATTTGGCCCCAAAGGCCACATTTGAACTGAAGATCAGGAGATATTTCAGCAAAGTAATTTAAGGTGATCAAGAAATATGCCCCATAAAAATGGGAGATATTCTAGTAAAAAGGCCCCATAAAAGATGTCTGCTGACC
>NW_005871565.1:565396-580594 GCF_000147115.1 Myotis lucifugus | reverse complement strand
TCCTGGGGACAAGCAATGCAGGGGACTTTGCTAGAGTTGGCACTACTGTACTCACACCTGGCCATATCTACATATGGGCTCAATCCATGAAAAGAAAAGAATCTTTGTTTCAACTTTTGCACTAGACGTTAGTCTGTGGAGAAACAAAACCGCTCTGCACGTTTAATTAATTGAATTTAATTAATATTTAAATTACAGATGCAGAATTGAATAGTGTGAATTCCCATTCTGCAACCCCTCTCACAAGTCCCCTCTCTCTCCAAAACCACCTGATCGGTTCAGATTCATTTTCTCTTTCACCTGGACTATTGCAATAGCCTACTAACTGGTTCCAACCTAACCCCCTTTCCTTCCCTCTGCTGCCAGAGTGGCTTCTGATACACACATCTGCCCCTAACTCTCCCTGCTTTAAATCTTCCATGAAAAAAATATCAGTGTGCCCAAGGAGGTACGCTCCAGGATAGTAACCACAGCACTGTTCATAGACAGGAAAAACTAGGAATGGGGGCGGGGGCTGTTCATCCATAGGGAATGGTTAAATAAATTCTGTTACAGCCACATACAGAATATTATGCAGCAGGTAAACATAATAGCTAGATTTATGCAACGTAACAAAGAATGATGAGCTAGACAACATTATTCATGAAAAAGCAAGTTCGGATTTTGAAATGTGTCCTTAGCAATTACTGAAAAATGAAACCCTCACAATAACATAAGATGTTTTCTCTACGTACGTACGTGTGTATAAAGGGACATAAAGGGCCTGAAACATCACCCCCCAAACAGGGAATAGCTGAGGCAGAGGAAAGAGGAATAGGATTCAGGAGGGGTGCTCTCAGGGGAATTCACACTATTCACATTCTGCATCTGTGATTTAAATATTAATTAAATTCAAATATTAAATTTAAATAGAAAGACAAAACCTAAAATGTGTTTAAGACCTCCCTGAATCAATAAGAAAAAAAAGCGAGCCAGTAAGAAAAGGTGCTTTTGTAGTCATACTTATGAAGGCTTTCCCTAACCCAAGGTCACAGAGATTATCTTTTTCTCCTAAGAGTTTTATAGTTCTAACTCTTACATTTAAGTCTATGGTCCATTTTGATGTAATTTTCGCATATAGTATGAGGAAGGGGGTCCAACATCAATCCACCATTTCTAGGTGGATATCCAGTTATTCCAAAACCATCTTTGTCCACTGAGTTGTCTTGGCACCTTTGCAAAAATCAACTGACTATAAATGTAAGGGTCTATTTCTGGGCTCTCAACTCCAGTCCATTGACCTGTGTATCTATCCTTATGCCACAGTGGCACTGTCTTGATCACTAAGTTTTGAAATTGAGAAGGGTTAATCCACCAACTTTCTTCTTTTCAAGACTGTTTTGTCAATTCTGGGTTCTTTGCATTTCCATATAAAGTGCAGGATAAGCTTGCAAATTTCTGCAAAATAGGAAGCTGACATTTCAAAAGGAATTTCATTGAATCTATAAATCAATTTGGGAAGTAATGCCATCTTAACAATATTAAGTGTTCTGATCCATGAACATAGGATGGATTTCCACTTATTTGGGTCTTTATTTTCTTGTAACAATAATTTGTAGTTTTAAAATTCATTTTGCACTTCTTTTGTTAAATTTATTCCTAAGAACTTTATTCTTTTTGATGCTATTATAAGTGAAATTGTTTTCTTAGCTTCACATTCAAACTTTTCATTGCTATTGCACACAAATATAGTTTATTTTGTATATTTATCCTGTTTGCATTCTGCAACCCTGAACTCATTTATTAGTTCTAATCACTTTTTAGTAGATTCTTAGTATTTTCTATACCAGTATGTCACCTGCAAATAGCGAGTTTTACTTCTTTTTTTCACATATAGATACATTTTATTTACTTTTCTTGCCTAATTGTCCTGACCAGAACCTCCAACATAGTGTTGAATAGAAATAGTAAGAGTGGATATCCGATCTTAGGGGAAAAGCATGTAGTCTTTCACCATTACATATGCTATTAGGTAGTTTTTCATAGCCATTCTTTATCAGATTGAGGAAGTTCCCTTCTACTTCCAGTTTATTGTGTGTTTTGATCCAGAAAGGACAGTGTTGTGAAATGCTTCTTCTGTGTCTATTCAGATGAGTGGGCATTTGTGTCATATATGTTATTGTTTATGTTAATTGATTTTCAGATGTTAAACTAACCTTGCATTCCTGGATAAATCCCAGGTTACTGGGTATAATCCATTCCCATATTGATGGATTCAGCTTGCTAGAATATAGTCTACATTTTAACTTCAAAAATAATCTTGCTTCTTGAGAAATGACCTTTGATATCGCTTTCAAAACTGAAAATTGCACTGAAAAATAACAACTGGTCTTAGCAATTTATAAATGATATTACTTATGCTAGGTAATTAATTTGTGCAAAACTGCACAGATTTTTAGACCTCACAGTATCCTCAGCATTTTAGCCTGAATAGTCTTTAATGATCAACTACAAATTACTAAAATATTGGTATTATTATATTATTAAAGGGCATTGTTAAGTTGGATTATAATGTGTATTTTCTTCTGTAAATTCTATCACAGCTTATAGTGTAGCAGGCTTGGACATTCAACTATTAATATATGAAACAAATTAAGCAAGCCTAATTTGAATAGTATTTAAGTCTCCCTTATATAATTTCCATCAACAATGTCATATCTTTACAATTTATCACAAAATGTAAGCACAAAAAAGATTTTTCTGTTTCTCTAAACAAGAGGCATACTCTGACAGTAGAATAAGCATTATGCAGGGCCCCATTCACCTGGGGCAGTAAACTCATTCTGAGTTCACCGTATTAAACAATCGCAATGTATATAACTAGAAATGCCAGACCCATGTTCATTATAAACCTTGTTTTTCCTCCACTAAATTCTCACATATACTCCACTATGCTGTCTTTAAATGCGCTACATATTCCAGACATTTAAAATCATAGGCATAACTTCAGGCGATGATGGAGGGAAGAGATCAATAAATCTTTTCTCTAAAATACAACTCTATAATGAGATAAGACTGTCAAAAACAATCAATCGAGTCCCTACGTACCAAAGGCATAGAATAAATTGAGATGCATATGTTCACAAAACACTGCTCAACTTTGGGTAAGTACAGTGGAAGTCTGTGACATTCTTGCCTAGAGCTACCACAAGTTCCCAATCCAGCTCAATGAACGAGAGAGTTATACAAGAGCAGAGTTGGCTGTGAGAACGGGTAGCATCACTCAGATGGGGCTGCCTTGATTTGGACCAGAGGGTGAAAAACCCACCTCCAGTGGGTAATGGGAAAAGCCCACCTCTCCTAGCCTGAGGCTGCAGTCCTGGTTGGGGTTATGCTGCACACTGTATGACTAGCCAGAAATTTAACAGAGAGATCCTGGAAATGAGTTAACCAAGAACTTAATATGCATTCCCCACATCCTTCGCTTCTGGGAACTGCCAACACACACAGTGAAAACCTGAAAGGGCCCAGCAGAGAGGAAATGCTGGGATATACTTAAAAACTGTCTGGGAGGGACTTTCAGAATAGTGTAGTGGGAACCTATGTGAAAAAGAAACAAAAATATTGTCAATAGCCAACTTCTTCAGAACTCTGGAAATGAACCAGACTTGTAACAATTACAAGAACATCTATTTATGAAAATGTCGAACCTCAGTAAGCACAGTGGGCTCAAGACATTTTAACTCAATCAACTCCCATCTTCCTCTCTCCAGTTCCACAAGAGCCTTGAAAGCCAGCAGCCTTGAAGCCACCAGAGGGGCAGATGGGTTTGGGGTTCTTTAAAAAGCCCCATCCCCACATGAGACCAAGATGGCGGCATAGGTAAACACCTGAACTTGCTGCCACGCACAATCACATTAAAAATACAACTAAAAGACAAAACAAGTATCATCCAGAACCACGGGAAGGCTAGCTGAGTGGAAATTCTACAACTAGAAGGAAAGAGAAAAGCGCATTGAGTCCGGTAGGAGGTGCAGAGGTGTGGAAGTGTGGAGGTACGGAGGCGCGGGAAAGGGGCTAGCAGCTGGGTACACTGTTGTCTTTTTCAACTGGGAGGGAGATACAAGCTCCCAACTCCTCTGAACTTCAGCTCCGTGCAAGAATTTGGGGACCCAGACTCATACGGAGAGAAACTGTACTGTCTGGCATTGGGCCAGAGCATCAAGGCAGCTTTCTCCCAGAGGTGCTTGCAGCATTCATTGTTCCTACACGGGGCCACGGGACTCAGAGACCCAGGGACCTATCCAAGGGGAGGGCCATCGGGCGATCATTGCTGTTTGTACTGCCCAGTGATTCACTGAGACCACGTCCCACCCAATTTACAACCCCACCCAAGCTTTGTGCAGAGGCTTTTTCATATTAATGGCCTGGCCTTTCTCTACCTAAAAACCTGTCAAACTGTAGCTGGGTCAGAGAACCACAGAGCTTCCAGAAGAAGGCCTAAGGCTCATCAGCAGCCTGCATTACTTCACAGCTGCGCATCATCTAGGCATCTCCAAACCCCAAACAAAGAGGAGGAATCTTCAGATCTCTCTGTAGCTCTTCCTGGGTGGCCTCAGGCAGTGGCAGATTTTGCACCTCCTTGGAGATCCAAGAGCCAGTCTACCCAGTGGTCAGAGGGAGATCATCCAGATTACAACTCCTCAGATCCATAAGAGACACATTCAGGGGGCAGACTCAGTGAGCGCCAAAGCCCCACTGAAGCAAGTCCTGCCCCATAAGGGTGTCTCCAGCACAGAAGTTCTCTCATTGTAGACACAACTGGTCCTCACAGCCAACTGACCTGGAGGTCAATTCCTCCCAGTGACACCAACTACAATCAAGGCTTAACTACAACAAGACTGTGCACACAGCCCACAAAGGGGTGCACCAAGAGTGTCCACCTCAGATAATTAGGGAGGCTGAGCCACTGGGCCCTATAGGACACCTAGCACACAAAGCCACTCTATCAACACAGGGAAGCAGCCAAAATGTGGAGACAAAGAAACAGGCCACAAATGAAAGAAATGGAGGAAAGCAATCTACTTGATATAGAGTTCAAAACCACACTTATAAGGCTACTCAAGAATCTTCTAGAAACCTCTGAGAAATATAGTGAGACCCTCAAGGATATGAAAAAGGACCAATCAGAAATTAAGTGTACACTGACTGAAATAAAGAATAATATACAGAGATCCAACAGCAGACTAGAGGATCCCAAAAATAAAGTCAAAGATTTAAAATACAAAGAAGCAAAAAACACCCAACCAGAAAAGCAAAAGGAAAAAAGAATACAAAAATATGAGGATAGTGCAAGGAGCCTCTGGGACAACTTCAAGTGTACCAACATCTGAATTTTTATAGGGGTGCCAGAAAAAGAGAGAGAGCAAGATATTGAAAACCTATTTGAAGAAATAATGACAGAAAACTTCCCCTGCCTGGTGAAAGAAATAGACTTACAAGTCCAGGAAGTGCAGAGAACCCCAAACAAAAGGAATCTAAAGAGGACCACACCAAGACACATCGTAATTAAAATGCCAAGAGCAAAAGACAAAGAGAGAATCTTAAAAGCAGCAAGAGGAAAACAGTTAGTGACCTACAAGGGAGTACCCATACAACTGTTAGCTGATTTCTCAACAAAAACTATGCAGGCCAGAAGGGAGTGGCAAGAAATATTCAAAGTGATGAATAGCAAGAACCTACAACCAAGATTACTCTACCCAGCAAAGCTATCATTTAGAATTAAAGGTCAGATAAAGAGCTTCACAGACAAGAAAAAGCTAAAGGAGTTCATCACCACCAAACCAGTATTACAGGAAATGCTGAAGGGTATTCTTTAAGAAGAGGAAGAAGAAGAAAAAGGTAAAGATAAAAATTATGAACAACAAAGTGACAACAAATACATATCTAACAACAAGTGAATCTAAAAATCAAGTGAATAAAAAATCTGACGAACAGAATAAACTGGTGAATAGAATAGAATCAGGGGCATAGAAAGGAAATGGACTGACAGTTCTCGGGGGGAAGAGAATGTGGGGGGGGGGGTGGTGCAGGAAGAGACTGGACAAAAATCGTACACCTATGGACAATGACAGTGGGGGATGGTAAGGGCAGGGGGTAGGGTGGGAACCGGGTGGAGGGGAGCTATGGGGGGAAAAAGAGGAACAACTGTAATAATCTGAACAATAAAGATTTAAAATAAATAAATTAATTAATTAAAAAAAAACCCATCCCCGAAGTATTGCCACTTTTTGACCACTGTCTTATTGTTGTCATATCCTTGGCACCAAGCATAGTTCTGGGTGTGAACTGGGTATCTAATGTATTTCTATATATTATATACTAGCCATGAACAATATGAAAATGATATTAAGAAAGCAATCCTATTCACAATAGTTTAAAAATAATAAGATGGAAGTAAAAATTAACAAAAAAAGTGCAAAACACTAGAAACTACAAACATTACTGATCAGCGGGGAAATGCAATTCAAAACCACAATGAGATAACTCACATGTGTTAAAATGGCTGTCACCAAGAAGACAAATAACAAGTGCTGGTGAGGGTGTGGAGAAAAGGGAACACTAGCTAGTGCACTGTTGGTGGAAATGTAACTTGGTCCAGCCACTTTGTAAAACATTATGGAGATTCCTGGAAAATTAAAACTAGAACTACCATATGATCCAGCAACCCCACTTCTGTGTATATATCTAAAGAAATAAAAACAAGATATCAAAAAGATATCTGCACTTCAGTGTTTATTACAGCATTATTCACAATAGACAAGGTCTGGAAACAACCTACAGATTAATAGGTAAAGATGTGGTACATATTTACAATAATAAAGGGGTAATATGCTAATTAGACTGAATGTCCTTCCGGGCATCATTCCGGACATCCTTCCATATGAAGCCGGGGCCTGAGGGAAGCCCAGGTCCCGGGTGCCTGGCGGCGGTGGCCGGAGCAAAGTAGCCCAGGTCCCGGGTGCCGGAGGGAAGCCGGTGCTGGCAGCTGGGGGAAGGAAGGCCTACGCTTGCACTTTTCGTGCATTGGGCCTCTAGAATATATACACACACACACACACACACACACACACACATATATATATATATATAACAGAATATTATTCAGCCATGACAAGGAAATCATGCTGTTTGCAACAACATGGATGGACCTTATGCTAAATGAGATAAGTCAGACAAAGAAAGACAATATCACTAATATGAGAAATATAAAAAAAGCCGAACTCATAAAACAGAGAGTAGAATGGTAGTTACCAGAGGCTTGGGAGAAGGGGGACTGAGGAGATGCTTTTAAGGCTACAAACTTTGAACTAGCAGATAAATCAGTCCTGGTGATCTCATGCACTGCATAGTGACTATAGTCAACAAGCCTGTGTTATTAACTTCAAAGGCGTAAATGATACAGCATCATTGTTCACACCACACAAAAAGAAAAAACTGTGCTGTGATAAAGGTGTTAGCTAATGCTATCATGGTAACCACATTGCAATATACAAATGTGTCAAATCAGCATGTTGTACACCTTCAACCTACACAATAGTTTATGTCAATCATATTTCAATTTTTTAAAATAAACTACCATTATCTACTACAATATAAATGAAACTCAAAAACAGTATGCTAAATGAAAGAAGAGAAACACAAAAAACTATATATTGCACGTCCATTTGGATGAGACTTTCAGGAAAGGCAAATCTATAGAAACAGAAAGCAGATCTGTGGTTCCTTGGGGCTGGCAACAAATGCAAATGGGCGTCAGAAAACTTTTGGGGGGGTGATGTTTTACAACTGGATCGTGGTTGCATAACTTTATAAATTTTACACCTGTTAAATTTTATGTGTAAATTATACCTCAATAAAAACCATACCCCCGGCCCTGGCTGGTGTGGCTCAGTTGGTTGAGCATCGTCCTGTGCACCAAAAGGTTGCCAGTTTGATTCCTGGTCAGGGTATATGCCCAGGTTATGGGTTTGGTCCCTAAGTGGCTACATATGGGAGGCAAGTGATCAACATTTCTCTCTCTCCCTCTCCCTGTCCCTCTCTCTCAAAAAAAATAAATTAAATATACACACACACACACACACACACACACATACATACGCACACGCATTTAAAAAAATATATATATATACACATACACACACACACACACACACACACACAAATTTATTTTTAAAAAGCATCGTAGCCTGCATGGTATAGCAAATATGTTTGCTTTCCATCCCTACATCGCCTGTCTCTTCCACAGCAGGGAATCAATGGCTTCTCTTCCTTAGGGGTCAGATGCTAATTGCTATCAAGAAACATGCCAAGATCTGTTTGCTAAGTGACAGCAAAGGCTATGTCCCTGCGTCACCGACTGAGTGGCACTGAAGCATTCGGCTGCAGAGTGCAAAAGACACTGCGAGTGTGTGGCCTGTTATTCTGTGCTGGACAATGATACCACTTTCTATTTATCCTGCCGACTTAAAAGTGAATTCCCCGCAGAAAGTATTATGAGAAGAAAATTACAATTGCAGCATAGGCAAGTCCATTTAAATGACAGGGTATGTTGATTCCTATTATGTTAAATCTAGTCATTTTCCCAAGTCCTCAGAAACGATGGCCTGATTGCCGAATGGGGCACTGGTTGCCTAGAAGCATGGGGCAAGCCATTGGAGGATTTTAATATTAGACAAATCTCCTTTTCTCGCCACAAGAAGAAACCAGAAAGGAAGAAGAGAGGTTGGATCTGAAACACACCAATGCACAATAAATGTTCTCTGGCCTCTGACCCAAGCACCAACAACCTTCTAAGGGTTTTCAGCGGACCGCACCAACTCGTCCCTCCCATCCTGTTTCCTATAGCTTCTGAAGATTTCTGATGGTGGGGAAAAGAAATAGAAGAAACAATAAAGGGACAGAAACTTCACCTTCTCATATACACTGGCTTTGTGTTTGCCTTTTTCCTACATAACAATGCTTTCCTCAAATTCTGATGACAGCCACTCAACCCAGGAGTATCCTATATAATAAAAGGGTGATAAACAAATTGACCCTAATGGAATGACCCAGAATGACTGGTCACTATGATGTGCACTGACCTTCAGGGGGCAGACACTCAATGCAGGAGCCACCCCCTGGTGGTCAGTGAGCTCCCACAGGGGGAGCTCCACTCAGCCACAAGCTGGGCTGACGGCTACAAGTTCAGCAACGGTTGTGGGAGCCTCTCCTGCCTCCTCTGCAGCACAAAGGATGTCTGACTGATGGCTTAGGCCAACTCCCTGCCCCCGGGAGTGGGCCTTAGCTGGCAGGTGGACATCCCCCAAGGGCTCCTGGGCAGCCAGAGGGATGTCTGACTGCCAGCTTAGGCCTGATTCCCCAGGGAGTGGGCCTAAGCTGGCAGGTGGACATCCCCTGAGGAGTCCCAGACTGCAAGAGGGCACAGGCCAGGCTGAGGGATGCCCCCTAGTGCACAAATTTTCATGCACTGGGCCTCTAGTATGTAAATAAGCATCCAAGGACTAGCTTCAACTAAGAAGTCTGTAATGTTAGATGTAGAGAGGACCAGAAAGTTTATAACATCCAAACTCTCCAGTTTTATTAAAAGAGGTATAGATGGGCACATGGGGCCCATAGAGCTAAAGCAAGTGTTACAACAGGCCCATAGCAAGTATTCTGGACTGACTCTAAATGGAGTGCTCTTTCCATCATTCCATGCCTCACTTTCATAACAAAAAGGAAAAAAATCATCCAACTGAGGGTAATATAACGACTAGCTCTTGCTAGTGAACACACAGAAACATTTCACTTCACAGCTTGAGTTTCTTCCTCAACAGCAAGACATTAATTCGAGTAAGGAAACCACTGACTGAAGAGAGCAGACAATCCCTGGTCTATGTATCATTTCCATGAATGCTCAGAAATGAGAACCCCCAGGCACCACTTTCCACCTCCTGCATAACTTGCTGCCAGCACACAAAGACAGGAATATACACCTGTGTTCTGCTAACACAGAGATACTCATTCCTGAAAACTATGAGCAGGTAGTATGTAGAGTTACATAGAGAAAAGCATCAAGTGGACATAGAAATTTCTCTACTTTCTTTTTTTCTAAACGCACTTATATTTGGAAAAATCATTACACATTCATTGCCAAAAGTAGACTACACAAGAGTACAGTCAAGGAAAACAGAAATAGCCCCTAACCCCACCACCTAGAATCACTCACCAATTTTTTTTCTGCCTAGAACTATATTGAGCCATCTCCTAATGGAACTATGCTGCACACACACATCTTCCTTCAGTTGGGAAGAGGGTGGATTTGTGATCCCAAGTCACGTGCAGACCTGAGGAGCCAGTCATGGAGCCCTACAGGGAAATGAGCAGCTGGGGAATATCGGGAGGTTGGAAGCAGAGATACCTGGAGAGTGATTCTGACTTTTCCTTTCCAGGAGATGTGGCCTTGCTGATGATGCTAAGTTTAGCTCAAACCCTAAGTAGGTACTGAATGGCTAAAATTACTGTCTATTGAAAAACACACTATTTTACATGTCATTCTTAAATAGTGATACAAAGGGGACTATGGCACAGGATAAAATTAAGCCTAAGTTTTTCTAATTTAGCAAAGTGATACTTTTGACAGACAGGGTCTACAGCATGACAGAGCATCTGCTCCAGGGGGAGTGCCTCACCCCACCAATCACCTCACAGTGACAATAGCCTGTCACCCCAACCTATTTACAATATCTGAGTTTCTTCCTGGGGTATTAGTTTACTATTGTTGTTATAATAAATTACCACAAATTTAGTGGCTTAAAATAACACAAATTTATTGTTTTCTAGTTCTAGAGGTCCAAAGGCCAGAATCAATCCCACTGAGCAAAAATCAAATTCCTGTTGGCAGGGATGCATTCCATTTGATGACCCCAGAATGTGTTTCCTTGACTTCCCCAGCTTCTAAAGGCTACCTTGGCTCCTGGACCCACAGCACTCTGACCTCTGCTCCTGTCATTAAGTCACCTTCTCTGACCTTGACTCTCCTGACTCTCTTTTAGAAGAAAGGGAGTTTTGTGATTCCATTAGACCCACCCAGAAAATCCAGGATAATCTTCCATCTTAGTATCCTTAACTTAATCACATCTAATTCTGCAAAGTACCTTTTATCATGTAAATTAACATATTCACAAGTTCCAGGGGAGAGGGCATGGACATCATGAGGGAACCATTATTCTGCCTACCACATCTAGTAATAAAACATTCTTTGGGAAGATGAATTTTGTTTTGAGAGAGAGACGGAGGACGGAAGGGAGGAATTGAGAGAGAGAGAGAGAGAAAAAAAAACTGATATGAGAGAATGCATCAGCTGCCTCCCATTCACACCCCAACTGAGAATCAACCCCACAACCCAGGTATGTGCCCTGACCAGGAATCGAACTCACAACCTTCCAGTGCACAGGACAACACTCCAACCCACTAAGCCAAACCAGCCAGCGCAAGAACATGAATTTCAATGTGTGTTTAGTATTCCATATCTTATAGGTAAATCAAATATCCTTCTATTGTTTCTGTCAGGTTGTTTCTAAATGTTTTGGTGTAATTTTAACAGGACTGAATGTTTGTGTTCCCCATTGGGTATATATTGAAATCCTAACTCTCAATGAGACATTAGGAGGAGGGGCCTTTGGGAGGTAATTAGGTCATGAGGGTGGAGCACCCATGAATGGAATTAGTGCCCTTATAAGAGACACAAGAGCTTGCTCAGTCTCTGTTTTCCACCACATGAAGATACAATGAGAAGTCGGCTGTGTACAACCAGAAAAGGGATCCTCACCAGAACCCCACAGGGCACCCTGATCTCAGACTTCCAGTCTCCAGAACTATGAGAAATAAATGTATGTTGTAGATAAGCCACCTAGTCAATGTTATTTTGTTACATCAGCCAAAGCTGATTAAGACAGAGACTATGCTGTCTAAATCTTTCAGCATTTCTGCAGTTATTTTCAGATCTAAGGATCTGAGCACATGATTAAGGCTCTTGAGACATGCTTGCAAACCACCCTCTGAAAAATGTTTCATTTGCATGCTCTACAGCAGCTATTACAGTGCCCATTTGACATCATTCTTGCCAACATGGAATGCTATCATTCTATTCAATTGTTGCCAATTCAGCCAGAAACAATAGTTTAATGTTTATATATGCATTGTTTTTCTTTCCAGTGACATAGATATGTTATATTTACGACTAACAATATTTCTTTTATTGAAACAGTCTGGTTGTGTCCTTTGCCTGTTTTTCTCATAAAATTGGACATTTCTTCTTACACATTTGAAAATGTATGTCTTTAAGATTGTTCAACTTTTTAATTTCATTTCTTAGAGATGTATTTTACAAATATCTAGTTCTTCACTTTCTTTTTGCATTGTATTTATTTATCTATTGTTTGTTTCTTTATATATTTGTATTGATTTCAGAGAGGAAGAGAGAGGGAGAGATAGAAACATCAGTGATGAGAGAGAATCATCCATCAGCTACCTCCTAATCTCTCTATTGGGAATGAACTCGAAACCCGGGCAAATACCCTGACAGGGTATCGAACCATGACATCCTGGTTCATAGGTCGATGCTCAACCACTGAGCCACGCCTGCTGGGCTGCACTGCATTTATTAATGTTTGGGAATAGATAGTTAATTCCTCATAAAAATTAATTTTCAGGCTTTTCTTTTTATTATATATTTTCCCATATGCTAACTTCCTTTATTTGTTATAAGCCTAAACTGCAATATAATAGAACACTGTACTGCAAGTAGAAAACTCTATATTTGAGTTTTACTTAATACAAAAGCATTCTCATACTAAGATTAGATAAAAGCCATAGAAGAACTAGATGACTTATTCTTAATTAAATTATTTAAATAAAGAAGGGATTAGCAAACTATATCTTGCTACTAATTTTTTATGAGCCATGAGCTGTTTGGGAGAAAAACAGAGGGATATGCTGAAAAGACAGTCTGGCCCACAAAACCTAAAGTGCTACCAGGCCCTTTACAGAAAAAGCATCTCATCTGAAATATTTTTAGTGTATATGGCAGGAAATATAAAACTATTTTTCAAAAAAATTTAACCATCTCAACACTATTCTTTATATTTGAAATGCCACTTTGTTCAACTTACAAAAGAAATAGAAATGGCCAGTATACATAAAAATGTATTGTCTCTCTAATTACAATGAATTGCAAATGAAATTAATAAGCTGTCACTAACCGATTAGAAAAGATTACAGAGTTATATAATATATAACATTGGAGAGGATGTGGGAAATGTCAACATTGATTTTCTTTCTTTTTTTTAAAAAAACGATTTTACTGATTTCAGAGAGGAAGGGAGAAGAGGAAAGAAACATCAATGATGAGAGAGAATCATTGATTGGCTGCCTCCTGCATGCCCGCCACTGGGGATTGAGCCGGCAACCCAAGCATGTGCCCTGACAGGAAATCAAACCATGACCTCCTGTTTCGTGGGTCAACACTCAACCACTGAGCCACAATAGCCAGGAAACACTTATTTTCTTGATGGGAGTATAAGAGCAACCTTCTTGGGGATACTATTGTAAAAATTGTCAAAAGTTTAATTCCATAGGCTCTTTCATTCAACAATTTAAATTTATACTATAAAAACTCTCCCTGAATTTCATAAGACAATGTGTATACAGCTAATTCTTGAGGTAATGTTTATGCACAATACTGGTCAAATACTAGAATATTCCTAAACGTCTAACTGTGTGGTATAGGGTTAACTCAGCAGCCCTGGACTGATCAAACCCTGCACACTCCCAAGAAAAACTGAGTTCTGAGCCCTTGGAGTATCCTTTCTGATAACAGTATTTCTGGATGCCTGAGGCCTTGAGCCATGCAGTAGAGGTTTCATCAGACAGTACATATATGTTACCAATACGACATGTACCACCTGTTTTTGCTCTGAAAGACTGGAGAGTAATTAGTAATTAGCTGAGGCCAGTCACACAGGCATTGACTGCCTACATAACGACTCCCAATGAAACATGGCCACCAGCCCTGACCAGTGTGGCTCAGCTGGTTGGGTGTCTTCCAGTGTTCCTAAAGGTTGCAGGTTCGATTTCTGGTCATGGCACATGCCCCAGTTGTGGGCTCCATCCCCAGGAGGGGGAGTGTAGGAGGCATGTGATCAATGTTTATCCCTCTCTCCCTCTCTCTTCCTCTCTAAAAATAAATGAAAATATTTTTTTTAAATTCATGTCCACCAAAGCTTGGTGAGCTTTCCTGCTTGACAACACTTCGCGTGTGTTGTCACACATCATTGCTGGGAGAATTAAGCACATCGGCGTTATTCCAATGAGAGGCCATTTGGAAGCTTCCTGGTTTCTTTTGCCTTCACCCCATGAACCCTGTGCCTTTTCTCTTTGCTGATTTTAATTTGAATCCTTTTGCTATAATAAACTACAAGTATAATAGATTTTGAGTCTTGTGAATCCTTCTAGCAAACCATAAGGCCTTAGGATGGTCCTGGGGAACCCCCAATACAATATCACTAGGAATTTTGATAAACTGATACAATGAAACAATATAAAGCCATCAAAAGTCATGAAACATATATGTGGATGAATATACGGTCACAGTGGATGCCTACAACATACTGTTAAATGATCAGTTACTGTAAAACATGATTAGTATGACCTTACGTTTCTAAAAGCTAACTTTTATTAAATGTTCATGATGTGTGCCAGGCCTTACCTCACTGTTGTACATGTATCATCTCATTTGATCTTCACAACAACCCTGTAACTACAGTTATTATTGTCACTGTAATGATGAGAGTGACTGTACCACACAAAGTTTGAGTAAAACACCGAGGTCACACATCCAGGATTTGAAACCAGGCTGTCTTACATCAGAGCCAGCATTCTTACTCTCCCAAAATATGTGCATATCCATAGGCATATTTGTAATATTCCTCAAAACATGTATATTAATTAAGCCCGTGCCTCTAGTTATTAATAGTGAATTTGTGCAAGGGTGGGGTCCCTAGGCCTGGCCAGTGATCAGGGCTGATTGGGGCCATCTTGCCCAGATGGGGGCTGGGCCAATCAGGGCCTGCTGGCCAGGGGGAGGAACAGGGGAACAACCAGGGGAGGTTGGCCGGC
>NW_005871565.1:555793-565207 GCF_000147115.1 Myotis lucifugus | reverse complement strand
CCACTGACTACCAGGGGGCAGCTTCTGCATTGAGTGTCTGCCTCCTGTGGGCGACGGGCACTTATAGGAACTGGGTGAACCGTCAATTCAGTCGTAATGGTCGCTTAGGCTTTTATATATAGTTTCTTCTTGGGAATGAGATTACAGGAAGAAAAGGTAATGGCTTTTACTTTGAACTTTCATATGTCTTGTGTTTCTGGTGTACAAGCACATATTAATGTTATAACAACTTTTGTAGGTTATCAGATCTGCCATACATATGCCCAGTTTTCATAGATACAGTTGGGGACTGTTTTTGGTCTTTCTGTTTGGGTCTTCTGTTTTATTTTAATGGCTTCAATTTCAAACTTCATTGTAATTCCGATTATGCCATTCCTTATCAATCTCTATCCAAATTTTAGGTTATTTTTGCATACTCACTTTTCTAAATAAACTTCAGCATTACTCTATCAAGTTCACCAATTAAATTCCATTAGTATATGAAGTAAAGTTATTTGCATGGGTTTCACACAGGAGTACAGCTTCATTTATCAAAAGAATACCAACTTAGAATTTATTATTTGAAAAAGGCTGGCTCAAAGTAAATGCAGGCTGTTTGTGAAGAAAGTATTTGATGGACAAACTAATTGGTGTTGACTGAGCATTCCAGATGGACATATAAAATAATGAATACAGCTACATCTAAACACCTATGATCTACTTTTCTAATTAGTGAATATGCTGCATTAGACATCACTATCAGTGTTCACAGGTCTTTGTCAGTAGCAACTGAATTCATTCATGCAATATATGTACTACATACATACTACAGAACTCTTCAAGGTACTTGACTGACATCCAGGGTTAACTTCTGTTGCTTAGTAGCTGTGTGATCTTAGGCAAGTTACCGAACCTCCCTGATCCTCAATTTTCTCACCGATAAAATGAGAGCAATAATTTTACACCTTTGGGAATTACTATCAAATGAAACAACACATGACAGTTTCTAGGACACAACAGGTACCCGAGAAATGGAAAGTACCTTCATTCCTAATGTCTATGCCACACACCAGCCTATTTCAAAGTAGTAGCTCATTTCCTGCCCCCCCCCCAAAATATTTTTAAATTAAAAACCCACTAATTAATACTCCTTTTATTTTGAGCATTTTTCAAGTCAGTGATGTCTCATGTATGAATTTCCTTTATTAAGTCCCGCATCTCCAATGTAGCAATATGCAGAGGACAAGAGGTGCAGAAAGAGGGAAACGCCTGACACTGGGATGTGAAAGACGGGCAGGAGCACATGCCTTCGATAAGGGCACAGCCAACAAAGCCATCTCTCCACTCGGGCACCTCCACTGTGCTCTTGGAGAGTCAAATGCCGATCCCAAGGGCGAAGGAAGAAATAGACGCTTCTGAGGGACCGAACAAGGGTCTGACAGCCAGGCCCCCTCCCCCCTGCCCAGGTTTAGTTAGCTTTCACGCCGTCGCCATGGAAACCCTCTGCCAGAAGACACACCACCTCCAGTCTGTGAGGCAGGCAGCCCGTGCTCCTCAGCGCTGTGAAACACCGAGGATGCCTTTTGAAACCAATTTTTTGTATCTGTGTTCTGTATGGAGATGTGTGAGGGGAAGAGGAGGATTCTGGCTGTTAATCTGTGGCTCAGCAAATTAAACAAAAAACCACCACAAACACACACAGGACGGAGCTGAAAGAGACTATGCTAATGACAGAAGTAAAACATTTTGACAGCCTCACTCAGCTAAGTGTCAAACACTTAAGAAAATTTGGTTTGAAAAAGAAAATCGGCAACCAAGTGTAAATAAGAGCCTACAAGGAATGGATGACAGGCAGCCCGAGCCTCTGCAAGAAGGAAAGGGACCTCCGATGAGAAGAGAAAGTGGGCCCGGGGGAGGGTTACCAGACCTTGGACGGGTGGGCTAGAGGTGGACAAGGCGGGCCCTGAGGTTCTGACTTTCCCAGGCAGTTAAGAAGGGTCAGTAATAAACATGGCTGGTCAACTTCTTGCTGTGTGGCTTGTACACCTTTGGTACTCGACCAAACAATAAAGAACACAGAGTTTGTAAAAGTGAGGGCAGGCCTGGAAGCACACACCTCACAGACAGCACGGAGCACACAGCACAGAGCACACAGCACTTAAGCCAATGCCTGCGAGGCTACTTCCCAGCTTCCACAGAACTGCCACCTACCCACGAGTAGAAAATTCCAGAAACACAGGTAACCTGGACATCTGGGTCAGCTTTCTCTCCTAGACCATCTCACCATGCACTTAACATGATAGTAGAAAGGGGCTCATGCCTTTCTCTCTAAATTGCAAAGTGCCCTGTTCTGCAGCCTCTCTCTCAGCAGCAACATTCAGAGGCCTAGTAGGTAGAGCGATGCCCCAAAGTGGGAAGAGAGCATTTCAGTCCTGGCAGGGGAATCAAATCCACAGCTGCTCCTTGACTTACAACGGGGCCATGTCCCAATAAACCTACGGTAAATTGAAAATATAAGTCAAGAATGTCTTTAATACACCTAACCTACCGAACATCACAGCTTAGCCTAGCCTACCTTAAACGTGCTCAGAACACTCACATCAGCCTGCAGCTGGGCAACATCATCTAACAGCGAACACACTGCAGAGTATCAGTCATTTCCCCTCTTGATCATGTGCCTGACGAGCTCCCAGCATCAAAGAGCGTATTGTACAGCCTACTGCGAGCCTGGGGAAAGATCAAAATTCAAAATTTGAAGTACGGTTTCTACTGAATGCTTTTGCACCATCATAAAGTCAAAAAATTGTAAGTGGAACCATTGTACGTCGGGGGCCACCTATACCATGATACTGCACACAGCAAAAGACAGTTTTACCCTATACCTGGCAACAAAAGGAATCCTAATATAGGACAATCACTTTCAATGTAGCCAGAGAAAGGGACACGCAGCAGGAAAATATAGGGAAAATGTATCGTTCCTGATCTATTTCTCTTAAGGCCACAAAGGAAAGAGTTTGCAATCCCTGCACAGGCCTGTCTGATGATGGGCAAAAGCACCAAGTGACCAGCACTCCTGGTGCCCCCCAGCATCTACTCTCCCCCATCCCTTGCCTTGAGATGTCCAGTTCTGATAGGACAGCAATATGCCAGTTAAGGTTGCCTGATTCCCAGACTCCCTTGCAACTAGAGGTGGCCACAGGAACCAAAGCCAGCCAATAAGATGTGAGCCGAGCAAGCTCTGATCTCTCCCCCTCTGCTTGCTGCCAGGCATCCTGGATGCGTCCTGGCGGTGAAACCACTAGCCTAGGAGCCTGACAGTGAAACTCACACACTGCCAAGGATGGAGAAGCAAAAGCTGGAGGGCCGGGCCCTGACAGGGTAGAGACGGCCTTCCTCTGGCTCCACCTGAGAATAATAAAGCTCCCGTTCAGCCAAGTCCTAATCAGGTTTTCTGTCACCTGCGGCTACATGTCATCCCACACTGTAGGATTTCCATCAGAATCACAGGGTCTGAGTTCTCTCTCATCATCAGTTAATAGCACTGCAGTATGGATCAGTGAAATTGTCAAATCATCTAATCCTATCGAATAAAAGAGTAATATGCAAATTGACCATCACCCCAACACAAGATGGCCACCCCCATGTGGACACAAGATGGCCACCACAAGATGGCCTGCAGGGGAGGGCAGTTGGGAAGGACCAGGCCTGCAGGGGAGGGCAGTTGGGGGGGACCCAGGCCTGCAGGGGAGAGAAGTTAGGGGCAACCAGGCCTGCAGGGGAGGGCAGTTGGGAGGGATCAGGCCTGTAGGGGAGGGCAGTTGGGAAGGACCAGGTCTGCAGGGGAGGGCAGTTGAGAGGGATCAGGCCTGCGGGGTAGGGCAGTTGGGGGCAACCAGGCCTGCAGGGGAGGGCAGTTGGGAGGGACAAGGCCTGCAGTGGAGGGCAGTTGGGAGGGATCAGGCCTGCAGGGGAGGGCAGTTGGGGGTGACCAGGCTGGCAGGGGAGGGCAAGTTAGGGGCAATCAGGTTGGCAGGGGAGCAGTTAGGTGTCAATCAGGCTGGCAGGGGAGTGGTTAGGGGGTGATCAGGCTGGCAGGCAGAAGCGGTTAGGGGCAATCAGGCAGGCAGGTGAGCGGTTGGGAGCCAGTAGTCCTGGATTGTGAGAGGGATGTCCGACTGCCCTTGAGGGGTACCAGATTGGAGAGGGTGCAGGCTGGGCTGAGGGACACACACACACACCCTTGCACAAATTTCGTGCACCGGGCCTCTAGTACATTAATAAGTAAATACTTTCACATCTCTAATATACTTCAGTTATTTTATATGTTTGCTAATTACTGCAATTATACCAGCTTCATACTAAGTTTTTAGAGCATCGTTTCGAGTCGTTCCAAAACTGTGATTCTTCATAAATTAAATTATGCTTCCTCTTCTTATCCCTGGTAGCAATCTAAAGCTCCCCTGTGGAGAGAAAGATGGAGGCAGGAAAGAAGCAAGAGTAAATGGCCTTGTTTTCCCAACTTGCTCCACACACATCCATGGGAAATATAGCACCCCCTCCGTGCCTGCAGCGGGCAGGGGGCACAGACTGGGTCGTTAGCCTCCTAATTGACCCAGTGTTGTACCTACAGCACCCCACCTTTGTATACTGAACCAGCCTGCTGTCTACACAACAGCTTTATATCTTTGGTTGGCTCTGGTGCTTTAGCAAGACAGACTCCCCAAACTACATCCGCTGGTCCCAAGGAATGGCAAGCATTTCCCCTTCTTACAGCCCAGGCACCGCCATCAAGAGCCTTCAGGGACTGCCCGACAACACCTGTAAATGTGGTACTTAGGGGACCAAGAGGGAAAAGAAGGTTTCGTGTTAAGTCCCCCAGTTATTTAAAGCCCATGTTCAACCCGCTTACACATACGTGGCTTCCATTTCTTTTGAACATACACCTTATAATGTCTTTCAAATGGTCTGATAATAAGATAAAAACCTGCAAACTACTGAACCAGTGTGGTGAAGGCGGATATGATTTTAAATTGCACACATTTTAAGCATTCATAATAATGTTAATTATTTGCTTAACCGCTAAGGAAATCAAAACAAATTTGCATCTCAGAACGCCTCTTGGAAAAACAACAAGTCTCCTAGTAAATCAAACTATAATTAAAATATCAGGTTTACAATACCTATGGAACTAATTAAAATAAAATCTTGAGCAGTCGTCTGCTTGAGTGTCTCAGCCTCAGCACCGGTGACATTTTGGACGAGGTAACTCTGTCGTGGGAGCTGCCCTGTGCAATAAGGGAGCTTAGCAGCTTCCTGGGGGAGTGTGACACATGTCTCCAGACATTGCCAATCTTCCCTGGGGTCAACCCCCCCACCCCGGGTACTGCTGCTACACCTGCAAATGATCTTTATCCACATCCTCTTTACAGATGAGAAAACTGAAGCCCGGAAAGGCCAGGAGCTCAGCACCAAGAACTGAATGAGTGGCCACGACAGGGAGTGAGCCATGGCAGCCACTCCTCGGTCCTTTGTGTGATCACACTGAATTGCTATGTGTTGGGACTTTGGCTGAAGACACAATATTTTAACTTAAAATAAATGTTACCACAGGCATGTTTTGAAGAGCTCAACATCATTGACCAGCAGTACATTAGAAACACTAGAATGAGAAGCCTGTCACATTCCATGGCCAACCATATGACTTTTCTCTATACTTCCATTAGACTAATTCAACAACTAATTCAACCCTGTATAGGTACCTGTATCATTCATTGAGCACAGAAGAGTTCCTGCTTGGGCGCAGGGCCCTGCAGTGACCTGGCCGTAAGACAAGGCCATCAGTCACCATGGCACAGGTGAGGCACTAAGTTCCATAAGAAAGGTCGCCACAAAGTAATGTGGAGGCTTGAAAAGGAGAAAATCCACATTAGCTTGGAAATCCAAGAAGCCACAGAGGAACAGGCTTTGCACGATGGGGAAGGGATTCTGGGAAGAAGAAATGGCATGGAGGTGGAAATAAAGGACTACTGAATGGCCATACTGCCTGGAAGTTGGAGAAAATACAATCAGCCAGCAAGAAAAACTGAAGGTCATACAAAGGCAGGCTCTGTCTGTTTCGCTGGACATTTGTTTTTAATGTGTTAGTCAATGAGGCACCACTGAGCTTCTAAGCATACGTGATAAAAGTGATGCAGCACTTCTGGAAATTATATCCCCATAACTGCGTAAGTAAATTAAAGAAGGCATGGACTGCCGTGCCGTCGCCGATGTGTCGAGAAGGCTTCTGCGGCACAGTCTGGCCCACAGGCTGTCTGTCACTCCCGGAATGGCACGCTACATACTGCTGCAGTGGTTCTCAACCTTCCTAATGCCACGACCCTTTAATACAGTTCCTCATGTTGTGGTGACCCCTAGCCATAAAATTATTTTCGTTGCTACTTCATAACTGTAATTTTGCAACTGTTATGAATCGTAATGTAAATATTTGATATGCAGGATGTATTTTCATTGTTCACGACCCACAGGTTGAGAACCGCTGTGCTAGAGAGAGGCCATTATACCTCTTTCTAGCAGGTCTAGTGTGAGTGAAAGGTATTGGGCCAGCTTCCCTGGGGTGGAAGTGGCAGGAATGGGACACACTGGGGCAGACACATAGGTTGATGCAGACATGGGTGGATGGCAGGTGAGAAAAGAGAATAAAGAGAAGCATGATCGTAATGACTGGCAAGAACTGACGCTAGGGGAGAAAATGAGTTTGAGATTTGAGAGAAGTCCAATTAGACATTAGAATGACGGCGCTGAAGCTTTGGGGAAAGAGAAGGGCCAGGATTTAGTTCACAGGGAAAAGCAAGTACAGATCTGCAGTCTTCTGCATAAAGCTGGTTCTTCAAACTCTCACCCTAGATCAGGTCCCTGAAGAAGAGAGGGGTGAGAGAGAAGAGTCTTAAAGAATGCCTGCATTTCCTACTGTCACTTTAGGTCTTATTGAGCAGTTTTAATAAGTGGCTTTTTGTTTTGTTTGTTTTTGCCAGAACTTAAATGTGTTACTCTCAAACTTTGGACCAATGGAACATATAAAAAGTCCTAAACAATTTATACTAAAAATTTTTCAAGGTAAAATGTTATTACCACATCGAGGGTTTTGTGGTTTTTTAAAAGAAGAAATCATATTTCATATGTTTTAATGTACTTAACTATGTTTTTTATAGAAGTGGAATAAACAAAATATTGATAAATTCATCTCTAAAAAATACATAATTTAAGATGGTAAAAGTAGAAGGTAAGATAAGAAAAGGCTGTGAAGGGATTTCTAACTCTAGTGAAAGGAGGAGGAGATCCAAGCATGGGCAGTAGAAGCTCAGAGGCACCTGGAAGGTAAGTACAGGAGGCAGGAACACAGCCTGCGGAGCCTCAGGCTGGGTCTGGTCTCCGGGAGGCAGCAGCAGAGCCCAGGAGGTCCGAGGCTGCTTTCCAGAGTCACACAGACTTGGTTCAGTTCCAGGCTTTGGCACTTGTCAGTTATGAGACCTGGGACAGGTTGCTAAACTGTCCTGTGCCTCCTTGTCCTCGTTAATATAAGGATAATACTATCCGCACATTATGGGAGGTCAAGCATGCAATACCCTTCACCTTGCCTGGTCCTTCATCAACAGCAACAGCTGTTCAACATCCCCCCACCCCCACCACCACTGACACTGCGAAGGGCTGTGACTCGGTCCTCTGCACCTAGAGCCAGGTGAGGGAAGCACCGTGCACTCCTCCAGCTGGCGGGATTGGCTGGATGGTTGGACATATGACATGAACACAACAGAAGAACCATTCTTAGGGAGTATGGGGAGGGCTGGGAGGAGGAAGAGGGGTGACTATTTAACACAATACAGCAGGGACCTGCAAACGTTTCTAAAAAGTGCTAGATGGCATTTTAGGATGTGAGGGCCACATGGTCTTTGTCACAGCTGCTCAACCCTACTCTTGCCTGTGACAGCAGCTTGAGATAATTAGTACATGAATGGGTATGGCTGTGTCCCAATAAAGCTTTATTTACTGAAACAGGCAGTGGTTGGCCGGTAGGCCATGGGGTGCTGACCCCTGCAATAAAAGGTAGAGTGAGGCAAATGTTCCTAAACCTCTAACTCTAGCTACTAAGTTTAGAGAAGGTAACGGAGATATGAGAAACATATTGAGAGGAATAAGACCAAATGTTACGGAATCCCAACCAGCAGAACCTGAAGTATAACAACTGCCTTCAAGTGGTCAATGATTCATTATTCTTTTCTTGAAAAAAATATTTTTTTATTGATTTCAGAGAGGAAGGGAGAGATAGAAACATCAATGATGAGAGAAAATCATTGATCGGCTGCCTCCTGCACAGCCCCTATTGGGGATCAAGCCCGAAAACTGGCCATGTGCCCAGACCAGGGAATGGAACTGTGACCTCCCGGTTCATGGGTCGACGCTCAGCCACGGAGCCACACTGTCCGGGCAGTGTTCCATTTTTCTTGGAGAAGGGGAGGGAGGACAAAGAGATTGGCTGAAAAACATGGAAAATAAGTTAAAAACAACTAAGTGAAAACATTTATGAGCATCCATCTACATCGCTAATTGAGAGAATTTCAGTCTGATTCCTTGCTAAGCCTCCTGGGCTGATCTGTGGAAATGGAAATACTATGACCTTATTTCCCGGTGACAGGGACTTGTACTCAATGCTCAGTGGGTAAGGGGGACTACGGTACTTAGAAACACCAAACATTCATCATTACAGAAGTCCTGGAAATATCCTCCCACAGCACAGGGGATAAAAGGAGTAATGACTCTGGTCTTATCAGTAAGTCATTAAAGTCTTTAGCAGGGGAGATAAAATGAGATAAAGACGCAGTAGTCTTAGGTAGAGAGAGAAATGTGGAAGCTCAGGGCTTCAGAGAGCAGAGGGTGGTGGCTGCAGCCAGGAGTGAGGAGAGAGAGAAAGATCTCAGCCTGGAAGAGTGAGCAGGATCTTGAAAAGCAAAGATTAGGAAAGGGTGTTCCAGGTGAAAAGACCACATGGGCCTCGGCAAACACTCAGGTCAGCAAGCAGAGGCTACTAAGGACATAAAGACATTGGGTTGATATTCAGAGGGGAGAGGGCAGAATGGTTGTGCCGGTTGTTAAAATCCCCCAAACCGCCCTAGCTGATTTGGCTCAGTGGATAGAGCATCAGCCTGCAGACGGAAGGGTCCCGGGTTCAATTCTGGTCAAAGGCACATCCATCTCACATTCAGTTGCAGGCTCCTCCCGGCAAGAGCCCTGGTCGGGGCTCATGTAAGAGGCAACCAATCAATGTGTTTCTTTCACATCGATACTCTCTCTGTCTTCCCTCTCTCTTCCACTCTCTTAAAAATAATGGAAAAAAATCCTCAGGAAGGGATTAAATATAAAATTCCTCGAAAACGTCTGAGG